>NC_091727.1:68632954-68935984 GCF_042477335.2 Ovis canadensis
CATGGACAGAGGCGCCCAGTGGGCTACAGTCCATAAGGTCACACAGAGTCAGACATGACTGAAATGACTTAGCACAGACATGGACAGGACCCTGCAGGGCATTCCCAGGGACAGAGCCTATCCCCAACATCCTCCACCTTCCTTTGCTTCTTGTTTGTAGAAAAGCTTAGCTTCTTAGGCTTTCCCCAAATTTCCAAAGAACAAATTTAATCAGAGAAGTGAGAAAAAGCAGAAACAAAGGAAAAGTATCAAGCAAGACAAAATAATAATAGTTTAGCCATAAAACAAAGTCAGTGACCTTTAGTTCCTCCCCAGGGCAATTGATAATATCCTGAGCCATATCCTTGAATTGTTTTGCAGATACTAATAACCCCCACCAGGGAAAAGAAGTTAATTGCAAGCTGACCACAAGTATGGAGACCCCAGACAGAGACCTCAGACATGTTAAAACTGGAAGGTTAATGATGTTAACTCCCAAAACATCACCTTGTTACCTCACCACCAACAAATTAGAAGGATGTACTTGAGCAGATCATGAACCTTGAAATTCTCTACCTAACACTGACTTTAAACCCGTTTCCTGAAAGCCACTGGGGAGTTTGGGTCTTTTGAGCATGACCTGCCCATTTTTCCTGCCTGGCCTGACATTGGGCATCTGGCAATAAATGGTGTACTTTCCTTGCTGGTGTCAATATACGTCTGATGAGCTTTCCTACACCTCTGATGAGCGAATCCAAGTTTGATTTGAAAACAGTTTCTTAGCCTTGAAAACTACTTCGTGATGGATTAATCTTACTTTTTAAACTTTATTTTCCTGATCAGTAGTTCACAATATTGCTCACTATCAAATTTAATTTATTCAAAATTATACTATTTCTTTAACTGGCCCTCATTCAGTCAGTTCAGTTGTTCAGTCATGTCCAGCTCTTTGTGACCCCATGGACTGCAGAACGCCAGACCTCCCTGTCCATCACCAACTCCCGGAGCTTGCTCAAATTTGTGTCTATCGAGTCAGTGATGCCATCTAACCATCTCATCCTCTGTCATCCCCTTCTGCTCCTGCCTTCAATCTTCCCCAGCATCAGAGTCTTTTCCAATGAGTGAGTTGTTTGCATCAGGTGGCCAAAGTATTGGAGCTTCAGTCTCAGCATCAGTCCTCCCAACGATTACTCAGGACTGATTTCCTTTAGGATTAACTGGTTGGATCTCCTTGCAGTCCAAGGGACTCTCTAGAGTCTTCTCCAACACCACAGTTCAAAAGCATCAATTCTTTGGCACTCAGCTTTCTTTATGGTCCAACTTGGGCTTCTCTGGTGGCTCAGAGGTTAAAGCGTCTGCCTCCAATGCGGGAGACCTGGGTTCAATCCCTGGGTCGGGAAGATCCCCTGGAGAAGGAAATGGCAATCAACTCCAGTATTCTTGCCTGGAGAATCCCACGGACAGAGAAGTCTAGTAGGTTACAGCCCACGGGGTCGCAAAGAGTCGGACACGACTGAGCAACTTCACCTTCACCTTCACACATCCATACATGACTACTGGAAAAACTGTAGCTTTGACAAGATGGACATTTGTTGACAATGTCTCTGCTTTTTTAATATGCTGTATAGGTTTGTCATAGCTTTCCTTCTAAGGAGCAAGTGTTTTAAAATTTCTGGCTGCAGTCACCATCTGCAGTGATTTGAGAACTCAAGAAAATAAAGTCTGTCATTGTTTTCATTGTTTCTCCATCTATATGTCATGAAGTGATGGGACCAGGTGCCATGATCTTAGTTTTTTGAATGTTGAGTTTTTAAAGTTTTAAGCTTTTTCACTCTCCTCTTTTACCTACATCAAGAGGATTTTTAGTTCCTCTTTGCTATCTGCCATAAGGGTGGTGTGATTTGCATATCTGAGGGTATTGATATTTCTCCCAGCAATCTTGACTCCAGCTTGTGCTTCATGCAGCCCCAGATTTCCCATGATGTTCTCTGCATATAAGTTAAATAAGCAGGGTGACAGTATACAGACTTGACATACTCCTTTCCCAATTAGGAACCAGTCCATTGTTCCATGTCCAGTTCTAACTGTTCTTGACCCCCATACAGATTTCCCAGGAGGCAGGTAAGGTGGTCTGGTATTTCCATCTCTTAAAGAATTTTCCACAGTTTGTCATGATCCACACAGTCAAAGGCTTTAGTGTAGTCAAAAAAGCAGAAGTAGATGTTTTCCTGGAATTCTCTTGCTTTTTCTGTGATCCAATAGATGTTGGCAATTTGGTCTCTGGTTCCTTTGCCTTTTCTAAATTCAGCTCAAGCATCTGGATGTTCTTGATTTGTGTACTGTTGAAACCTGGCCTGGAGAATTTTGAGCATTACTTTGCTAGCATATGAAATGAGTGCAATTGTGCAGTAGTTTGAACATTCTTTGGCATTGCCCTTCTTTGGGATTGGAATGAAAACTAACCTTTTCCAGTCCTGTGGCCACCGATGAGTTCTCCACATTTGCTGGCCTATTGAGTGCAGCTCTTTCACAGCATCATCTTTTAAGATTTGAAATAGCTCAGCTGGAATTCCATCATCTCCACTAGCTTTGTTCGTAGTGATGCTTTCTAAGGCCCACTTAACTTTGGACTCCAGGATGTCTAGCTTTAGGTGAGTGATCACACCATTGTGCTTATCTGGTCATTAAGATCTTTTTTTATATACTTCTGTGTATTCTTTCCACCTCTTTCTTTGTACTCATCACTTATCTCTCCTTGCTATTCTTTGGAACTCTGCATTCAGATAGGTATATCTGTCCTTTCCTCCTTTGCCTTTAACTTCTCTTCTTTTCTCAGCAATTTCTAAGGCCTCCTCAGACAACCATTTTTTCCTTTTTGCATTTCTTTTTCTTGAAGATGGTTTTGATCACGGCCTCCTGTACAATGCTAGGAACCTGTGTCCATAGTTCTTCAGGTATTCTGTCTATCAGATCTAATCCCTTGAATCTATTTGTGACCTCCACTGTTTATAATGTATAATAATTAAGACTAATGTGGTTTAAAAAAAAAAAACCTATGTCTTTCAACTTTCTTCTCTGTATTTTAGGCATTTCCCCCTACCTTCTCCCTATTTACCAATTACCAACCTATTGCAAAAAGAAATTGCATTTGAGAATGATTTTGCAATAACAAATAAAAATAGAAGTGTCACATTTTCCGCTCGGTAGGAATAGAGCTGGAAAGCTAGAATTTGGTAGAATGTCCAAGGTTTTCTAAAGAAGAGGAAGCCTGGACAGAGTATTGTAGCCTCTTCCACAATTCTAACTCCATAATGCATGTGGGTACATGAGAATATGATATCTTATTTTCCAAGTTTTTTTGATAAATAATTGACATACATCACTGTGTAAGTTTAAGGTGTGCAGCATGATGGTTTGATTTACATATACTGTGAAATTAGTACCACAATAAGTTTAAATAACAACCATTATCTCAAATCGATTAGATAAAAAGAAAAGAAAAAAAAATTCTCCTTGTGATGGAACCTCAGGATCTACTGTCTTAAAAACTTTCCTACATATTTTGCAGCAGTGAAGTGTTTATTTATTTTATAAATGGAAACTTGTTTCTTTTGACCACCTTCTTCAAATTCCCCTTGCCTCACCCCCTGCCTCTGATAATTACACATCAGCTTTCTTTTTCTATGACTTTAGTGTTTATTAGGTTCCACCTATAGGTGAGATCATACAGTATTTATCTTTCTTTGATTTATTTCACTCTGCATAATGCCTTTGAGGTCTATCTACTGTTGTCACAAATAGCAGAATTTCCTTGTTCCTTGAAGGTTGAATATATACTCAATTATCAAAAAACAAGGAAAATAGATAAAGAAATTTTGAAATTATATATATACACACACACATATGTGTATGTGTGTGTATATATATAATGATCTCACAGAGCTTCCCAGGTGGCACTAGTGATAAAGAACACGCCTGCCAATGAAGGAGATATAAGAGAGGTGGGTTTAATTCCTGAGTTGGGAATTATCTCCTGGAGGAGAGCATGACAGCCCACTCCAGTATTCCTGCCTGGAGAATTTCATGAACAGAGAAACCTGGCAGGCTACAGTCCATAGGGTCGCAGAGAGTCGGATATGACTAAAGCAACTTAGCATGCATACATGCGTGATCTCATAACTTTATCCATTCATCCACTGATGGACACTTAGATTGTTTCCATGTCTTGGCTATTGTAAATAGTGCTGCTATGAACATGTGAGTGCAGATATTTTTAGATTTAGTGTTTACATTTCCTTTGTATACATTCCTGGAAATGGAATTGCTTGATGATACAAGAGTCCTTATTTTTTTTGGCTGAGCCATGCAGCTTGTGGGATCTCGGTTCCAGGGATTGAACCCTGGCTCTTGCAGTGAGAGCACAGAAATCTAACCATTGGACTGCCAATGAATTCCGTAGAAGTCTATTTTAAATTTTTTGGAAACCGCCAGACTGTTTTCCATAGTGACTGTACTAATATACAATCCCATCACCAATGCACAAGGGTTACCTTATCTCCACATCTTTGTCAGCATTTATTTTCCTTTATTTATGTAATTTTAATTTTATTAGAATATAGTTGATTTACAATGTTGTGTTAGTTTCAGTGTACAGCAAAGTGATTTAGTTATACACATACATATATTCATTCTTTTTTTAGATTCTTTTCTCATATAGGTTATCATAGAATATTGAGTAGAGTCCTGTGTTATACAGTAGTCCTTGTTGGTTTTCTATCTTATGTATTGTAGTACATGTAGGTTCATCCCAAACTCCTGATTTATTCCTCAACCTACCTTTCCCCTTTGGTAACCATAAGTTTGTTTTCTACATTTGTAAGTCTGTTTTTGTTTTTTGCAAGTACATTTTAAAAATGTATCATTTAAAAAAATTTGATTCCACATATAAATGATATCATATGGTATTGTCTTTGTCTGATTTACTTTATTTAGTATGACAATCTCTAGGTCCATCCATGTTGATGTAAATGGTATAATTTCATTCTTTTTTATGATGAGTAATATTCCATTGTATATATGTATTACATTTTCTCTATCCATTCTTCTGTTGATGGCCATTTGGGTTGCTTCCATGTCTTGGATATTATAAATAGTGCTGCAATGAACATTCGGGTGCGTGTATCTTTTTGGATTGTGGCTTTCTCCAGATATATGCTCAAGAGTGGGATTGCTAGATCATATATTAGTTTTGTTTTAGTTTTTTAAGGAACATCCAAACTGGTTGTACAAGTTTACATTCCCACAAACATGTAGGAGTGTTCCCTTTTCTCCACACCCTCTCCAGCCTTTATTGTTTGTAGACTTTTAGGTGATGGCCATACTAACCAGTGTGAAGTAATACCTCATTGTAGTTTTGATTTGCACTTCTGATAATTAATGATGTTGAGCATCTTTTTATGTGCTTTTTGGCCATGGTGTCTCTTGTCTTTTTGATGATGGCCATTCTAATAGGAGTGAGGTGATATCTCCTTTAAAAGAATATATATGATCTTAGAGGGAAAGATTTCAACCTTTCACAATTGAGTATGATGTTAGTTGTCGGTCTGTCATATACAGCCTTCATTGTGTTGAGATATGTTCCTTTTATGTCTAATTTGTTAAGTGGTTTTTATCATGAATAGATGTTGAATTTTGTCATGTGATTTCCCACACATATTGAGATGATCATATTCTTTTCTTTAATTTTGTTAATGGGATATATTTTATTGATTGACTTGCATATGTTGAACCATTCTTGCATCTTTGCATCTCAGATAAAAATTCCACTTGATGATGAATAATCCTTTTAATATTCTGCTGAATTTTGTAAAGAATTTTTTCATCTATATTCATTAGGGATATTGATCTGTAGTTTTCTTTTCTAGTCATGTCCTTCTCTGACTTCGGGATTATGATAATTCTGGTCTCATAAAATGAATGCAAAAGTGTTCCTTTCTCTTTGTTTGTTTGTTTTTTTTTAATAGTTTGAGAAGTATTGGTGCTAGTTCTTTAAATATCTGGTAAAATCCACCACCGAAGTCATCTGGTCATGAGCTTTATTTAATTGAGAAATTTTTTTATCACTGATTCAATCTCCTAATAATTGTTCTTTTTTGACTTTCTTCCTGTTTCAGTCTTGTTAGATTGTATGTTTTAAATAATTTTTCCATTTACTCTAAATTGTCCAGTTTGTTGGCATATAATTGTTCATAGTAGCCCTTTATGATCCCTTGTATTTCTGTGGTACCAGATGTAATATCTTCTTTTTCTTTTATAATTTTGTTGATTTGAGTGCCCTCTCTTTTTTCTTGGTTAGTCTAGCTAGCTCATCTTTTCAAAGAGCCAACTGTTAGCTTAATTAATCTTTTCTATTGTTTTTCTCTTTTCTATTTCATTATTTCTGCTCTCATTTTGTTATTTCCTTCCTTCTTCTAACTTTGGGCTTAATTTGTTTTTCTTTCTCCTTAAGGCATGAAGTTAGATCCTTCTTCTTTTCCACAAGGCATGGACTTAGGTTGTTTATCTGGGGAGACTATGATATCTTGGTACTTGTATTCCTTAAGACCATTAAAATTCCTCTGCTCAGATTCTCTGCTAACCAAATAGTTTTCTATCTAGTCATATGTTTTGTTTTATGAAAGATAATAAATTAAATAAAATGTGAAAAATGTAAATGACTAGTTTTATGAATTCTTTTAAAGGTGAATACATTTTAAAGTGGAAGTAGCTACTATTCATGTGAAAAAATAGAGCATTGCCAAATTCCTAGAAGCTCCCAGTCACAAACTTTCCCTTCCCCTCAAAAGGAAACTAACAAAATCCTTACTTTAGCTAGTTTTGCCTTGTTTTCAATTTTATTTAATGGAATCATACAGTGATTTCTGCAACTGGTATTTTTAGTCAACAATTGTTTGTAAGATACATTCATGTTATTGCATGTAACTGTAAAATTTATTTTATTAGTGCATAATATTCCTTTCTATGACTATGCCACAATGTGGTCATCTACTCTCTTGTTGAAGGATATTTGTATTATTATTTATACAAATATTTGTATTATTGGGGTCATTATGAATAATGCTGCTATAGACATTCTTATACATCCTTTGGTGCTTGTATTTCTGCTGTGAATATACTGATTAATGTATTTTTTATTTGTAAGCATCTTTATGTATTCTGCTATAAGTTCTTCATTGGTTATATGTTTTACAAAAACTTCTCTCACATTGAGTCTTTTAAAATTATAGTAACAGCTCTCAACATACAACTTTTGTTGTTGTTGTTGTTCAGTTGCTAAGTTGTGCCCGACTCTTTGCAACCCCAAGGACTGTAGCCTGCCAGGCTTCTCTGTCCATGGGGTTCTCCAGGCAAGAATACTGGAGTGGGTTGCCATTTCTCTCTCCAGGGGATCTTCCTAAACCTGGGATCAACCCATGTCTCCTGCATTGGCAGGCAGATTCTTTACCACTGAGCCACCTGGGAAGCCCAACACAACTTTAGTATTGCTCTTTAACAGACTCATTGTCTGGACTATATATGTCTCTCTATTTTACCTATAACATGGGTTCAAGTGATATTTTAATTAAATAGATGAAGAATATGGTAAATTTATTTTTGCATAATTTTTAAATGCTATTCTTGACCTTTCATATACATGTAATATTATAATTTCAAAGACAGTTTTCAAATATTACTATGCAACAAATTGTTTCCACTAGCATTGAAAAAGGAATTGTCTAAGTCTTCAGATACACAATGGCTCTGGGTTTGGAAAGATTGGGTCCTTAGCTGAAAGGACAAGAAGAAACAATACAGATGAAATAAAATATCATTTCTACCAAGAACTACATAAATCTAACAAGCCAATAAAGGACTCATGTAGCCTGCAAGGCTTTTCTGTCCATGATATTAAAGCAATAGAAGTTCTCAGGTGATCAGCCTCCTGGTTTGAACAAAACTAACAGTTCCCTTGTAGTTCAGTTGGTAAAAACATCTGCCTGCAGTGCAGGAGACCTGGGTTCGATTCCTGAGTCAGGAAGATCCCCTGGAAAAGGAAATGGCAACCCACTCCAGTATTCTTGCCTGGAGAATTCCATGGACAGAAGAGCCTGGTGGGCTACAGTCCGTGGGGTTGCAAGAGTTGTACATGACTTAGCAACTAAACCACTGCCACAACAGTTGTCTAAGTTGTGGGCTTTAAATAGTAAGTCCTTTTAATAGTAAAGTGAAAGTGAAGTCACTCAGTCGTGTCCGACTCTTTGTGACCCCATGGACTGTAGCCTACCAAGCTCCTCTGTCCATGGGATTCTCCAGGCAAGAATACTGGAGTGGGTTGCCATTTCCTTCTCCAGGGGATCTTCCTGACCCAGGGATCGAACCTGGGTTTCCTGCATTGGAGGCAGACACTTTAACCTCTAGCCTTAAAATGATTTTGCCCAGAATGAGCTTCTTATCTTTTTTCTTTTGTACTTATGATGTACTATAATTAAAATTAATATGAATATTTTAAACCCTGTCTTTCAACTCCTTTATATTTTGTACATTTTCTCCCTCCCCCCTCCTTGTTTACCAAATACAGTAAAAGTTTGCCCTGTTATTCTTTTCCATACCAGACTCTTTTTTTGTGTGTGCAACCTTCATGCCTAGTGATTATACCACACACACACACACCTCTTGGAGGTTGACTGAAGGTGTTGCAGAGTGGTTTTTAAACATCTGGTATCATAAAAGGTGGCATATATCTCAAAACAAGGAAAGAACAGGGAAATTAAAATACTCATTTTTTCCTTAATGTACATTATGCATTCTTTAACTCTCAACATTTCTATAACAAAGCATGGTGACATTACAAAAGCACTGTAATAGGTGCAAAAATTAAGTGCCACAATAATAGGTCTTTGTCCTTTAGTTGAAGGAGCTCATACAAAAATCCAGTAAAGGACATAGAAATATAAAGAAGTAACATGGAAAGTAGAATTACCAATAGTAAGAAGAGCCAAATGATGTTGGTGAAAAAGGGAAAAATAATTTTGACAGAGAAGGGACACTGACCAGAGAAAATGTCACACAAAAAAGTATTTGAACTGAGTTTTGAAAGATAGGATTTCAACAGAAGGAAAAGTAGAGGGGAGAGTATTTCAGGTTAATGAACTGACACAGGTGAGAGTATACATTATGTACTACAATATAGTCAGAGGAATGTAGCAGATGAAGCTACAGAAGTAGGACAGGTAAGATTATGGAAGTCTAATAATAATAAAAGCTAACATTTGCTGAACTTTTGTGTTATGCTAAGCAAACAGTATGATTTAATCAGCTCTATAGGATAGGTACTAATTTTTAGTCCCATTTCATTTATGAAGAAATTTAAGTTCAGAGCATTAAGTAAACATCTTCAAGTTTAACAACTTGGTCTGCAAAGATTCAAGCCCAAATCTACTTTATTTATAGGCCTATGATCTTAACCACTAGGCTGTACAACTTAAAGATTTGGGAATTTATTTTGTAAGCAGTGGGAGGTCATTTGAGGAGGGGACTGAATATGATTCAACTTGTGTTAGGAAGCCAACTGACAACAGTGAAAGGATGGATTGGAAGGGAGAGAGACTAGAGACAAGGAAACAAGTTAGTAGGATATAGCAACAATTAAGTTGAAAGATGATGAGGGATTGAAATAGGTATTGACAGAGGAAGTGAGAAGGAACAGATTTAATATTGTGAGAGTATAGTGGATAGCATTTGGTGACTGCTCAGATAGGAACAGGCTTCCCATGTGGCACTAGTGGTAAAGAACCCACCTGCCAATGTAGGAGGCATAAGAGACACGGGTTTGATCCTTGGGTCATGAAGATCCCCCTGGAGGCCCTGTGCATGCTAAGTCGCTTTAGTTGTGTCAAACTCTTTGTGACCCTATGGACCACTGTAGCCTGCCAGGCTCCTCTGTCCCTGGGATTCTCCAGGCAAGAATATGAGTGGGTTGCCATGCCATGCCAAAGATATCTTCTCAACCCAGGGACTGAACCCATATCTCCTGTGACTCCTGCATTGCAGGCAGATTCTTTGCCACCAGGGAAACCCCTGGAAGCCCTAGGGCATGGAAACCCACTCCAGTATTCTTCCTGGAGAATCCCATGGACAGAGCAGCCTGGCAAGCTATATAGTCCATAGAGTCAAATAGAGTTGGATACTACTGAAGTGACTTAGTATGTGGGCAGATAATAACTGTGAAAAAAGAAAAAAACAAGAGGATTTTTAATTATGATGATTGGGAAGATAATGGTCCATTTAAGCAAGGGGAAACAAAGAAAGTATCATAGGTCTTGGGGTGCACTGTGAAGAGTGAGATGGAAGACAGTAATGAGTCTGGTCTGAAACATGTTGCATCTGAGGTCTTAGAAGAGAACAAAGAAAGAAATTGGCATCTGAAGTAAAGTGAATAAATATTCCAAAGCTCTTTTACCATAAACATATGAGACTGCAAATTTCAATTATAAATGTCTCCATTTAAGTCAGGGTAGCAATTCATTCATTTACATAGCATTTTAAGTCATGAAGAGCTATTGTTATAACTACCACTATAAAGTTGCAAGTTAAGTCCAAGTGGTTTAATTCAGTGTATACAATCCATAAAAAGACAAAAAGATATGACACTGAAAGATAAACTCCCCAGGTCGGTAGGTGACCAGTATGCTACTCGAGAAGAGTGGAGATATAACTCCAGAAAGAGTGAAGAGACAGAGCCAAAGCAAAAACAACACCCAGTTGTGGGTGTGACCTATGATGGAAGTAAAGTCCGATGATGTAAAGAACAATATTGCATAGGAACCTAGAATGTTAGGTCCATGAATCAAGAAAACTGGAAGTGTCAAACAGGAGATGGCAAGAGTGAACATCAACATCTTAGGAATCAGTGAACTAAAATGGACTGGAATGGGTGAATTTAAATCAGATGATCACTATATCTACTACTGTGGGCAAGAATCTGTTAGAATAAATGGATTATCCCTGATAGTCAACAAAAGAGTCTGAAATGCAGTACCTGGATGCAGTCTCAAAAAAGACAAAATGATCTCTGTCTATTTCCAAGGCAAACCATTCAGTATCACAGTAATCCAAGTCTATGCCCCAACCAGTAATGCTGAAGAAGCTGAAGGTGAATGGTTCTATGAAGACCTACAAGACCTTCTAGAACTAACACCCTCAAAAGATGTCTTTTTCATTATAGGGGACTGGAATGCAATAGTAGGAAGTCAAGAGATACCTGGAGTAGCAGGCAAACTTGGCCTTGGAGTACAAAATGAAGCAGGGGAAAAGTTAATAGAGTTTTGTCAAGAGAATACACTGGTCATAGCAAACACCCTCTTCCAACAACATGAGAGAAGACTCAGTCCATGGACATCAACAGATGGTCAATGCTGAAATCAGATTGATTATATTTATTGCAGCCAAACATGGAGAAGCTCTATACAGTTAGCAAAAACAAGACTGGGAGCTGACTATGGCTCAGATCATGAACTCCTTATTTCAAAATTCAGACTTAAATTGAAGAAAGTAGGGAAAACCACTAGACCATTCAGGTATGACCTAAATCAAATCCCTTATGATTATACAGTGAAAGTGACTAATAGATTTAAAGGGCTAGATCTGATAGACAGAGTGCCTGAATAATTATGGACAGAGTATTACAGCATTGTACAGGAGGCAGTGATCAAGACCATCCCCAAGAAAAAGAAATGAAAAACTGCAAAAAGGTTGTCTGAGGAGGCCTTACAAATATGTGAGAAAAGAAGAGAAGCTAAAGGCAAAAGAGAAAAGGAAAGATATATCCATTTGAATGCAGAGTTCCAAAGAATAGCATGGAGGGATAAGAAAGCCTTCCTCAATGATCAATGTAAAGAATTAGAGGAAAACAATAGAATGGAAAAGACTAGAGAGCTCTTCAAGAAAATTAGAGCTATCAAGGGAACATTTCATGCAAATATGGGCACAATAAAGGACACAAATGGTTAATGGTATGGACCTAACAGAAGCAGAAGATATTAAGAAGAGGTGGAGGAATACACAGAAGAACTATATAAAAAAGAGATCTTTAAGACCCAGATAATCATGATGGTATGATCACTCACCTAGAGCCAGACATCCTGGAATGTGAAGTCAAGTGGGCCTTAGGAAGCATCACTACGAACAAAGCTAGTGGAGGTGATGGAATTCCAGCTGAGCTATTTCAAATCCTAAAAGATGATGCTGTGAAAGTGCTGCACTCAATATGCCAGTAAATTTGGAAAACGCAGCATTGGACACAGGACTGGAAAAGGTCAGTTTTCATTCCAATCACAAAGAGAGGCAATACCAAAGAATGTTCAAACTACTGCACAATTGCACTCATCTTACACACTAGCAATGCTCAAAATTCTCCACTAGGCTTCAACAATACATGAACTGTGAACTTCCAGATGTTCAAGCTGGTTTTAGAAAAGGCAGAGGAACCAGAGATCAAGTTGCCAACATCTGCTAAATTATCAAAAAAGCAAGAGAGTTCCAGAAAATCATCTACTACTTTATTGACTATGCCAAACCGTTTGACTGTGTGGATCATGACAAACTGTGGAAAATTCTTAAAGAGATGGGAATATCATACCACTTTATCTGCTTCCTGAGAAATCTATGTGCAGGTCAAGAAGCAACAGTTAGAACTGCACATGGAACAACAGACAGGTTCCAAGTTGCGAAAGGAGTACGTCAAAGCTATATATTGTCACCCTGCTTATTTAACTTATATGGAGAGTACATCATGGGAAATGCCGGGCTGGATGAAGCACAAGCTGGAATCAAGATTGCCAGGGGAAATTTCAATAATCTCAGATAGGCAGATTATTGTCACCCTCATGACAGAAAGGGCTGAAGAACTAAAGAGCCTCTTGATGAAAGTGAAAGAGGAGAGTGAAAAAGTTGACTTAAAGCTCAACATTCAGAAAGCTAAAATCATGGTATCTGGTCCCATCATATCATGGCAAATAGATGGGGAAACAATGGAAACAGTGAGAGACTTTAGTTTTGGGGGGAAGGCTCCAAAATCACTGCAGAGAGTGACTGCACCCATGGAATTAAAAGATGCTTGCTCATTGGAAGAAAAACTATGACCAACCTAGATAGCATATTAAAAAGAAGAGACATTACTTTGCCAGCAAAGGTTCATCTAGTCAAGGCTATGCTTTCTCCAGTAGTCATGTTTGGATATTAGAGTTGGACTATAAAGAAAACTGACCGCCAAAGAATTGATGCTTTTGAACTGTGGTGTTGGAGAAGACTCTTGAGAGTCCCTTGGACTGCAAGGAGATCCAACCAGTCCATCCTAAAGGAAATCAGTCCTGAATATTCACTGGAAGGACTGATGCTGAAGCTGAAACTCCAATACTTTGGCCACCTGATGCAAAGAACTGACTCACTGGAAAAGACTCTGATGCTGGGAAAGATAGAAGGTAGGAAGAGAAGGGGCCGATAGAGGATGAGATGGTCGGATTGCATCACTGACTCAGTGGACATGAGTTTGAATAAACTCCGGGAGTTGGTGATGGATAGGGAAGCCTAGGGTGCTGCAGTCCATGGTGTCAGAAAGAGTCGGACATGACTGAGCGACTGTAATGAACTGAATTGATACAATCCAAAGTAAAAAAATTTAGTGCCTGATACAACTCCTCAAATGTGGGTGATGATATTGATAATGTCAAGTTTCTATTTCAATATTTCCATGGCTTCTTCTAGAAGCTTTTCTTAAAATATTTGGTAATTAGGAAAACAAAATATCACTTGAGAACTGTTCTCCCACAGTACTTACTACAATGCCTTGTGTAGGGAACCTTTTCATTGCTATTGAAGATGTGTGTGTTTTATTAAATAAACATAAAGGCAGACCACCTTAATAAAATAACATACAACAATTTTGAGAAAATGAAGTGGCTATTACTGAGATAAGACATGACAGGTAGATTAAGTCTGTGGAGAATTTTAATGATAAAGAAAGAAATGATACAAACAGCTCATGTAGCTTGATATAAAAAATAAGATCTAAGTAGACATTTTTCCAAAGATGACCTATAGATGGCCAAGAAGCACATGAAAGATGGTCAATGTCACTAATCAGAGAAATGAAAATAAAAACTACAATGGGATATCACTTCACAACAGTTAGAATGGCCAGCATCAAAGTCGTCAAACAATAAAGGCTGGGGAGAATGTCGACAAAAAGACAATTCTACACTGTTGATGGGAACATAAATTGGTACAACCACTATGGAGAACAGTATGGAGATTCCTTTAAAAAACTAAAAATAGACCTACCATACGATCCAGCAATTCCACTGCTGGGCACATATCCAGAGAAAACCACAATCTGAAAGGATATATGCACCTCTATGTTCATTCCAGCACTATTTTCAATAGGCAGAACATGGAAGCAATTAAATGTCCATTGATGGAAGAATGGATAAAGAAGATACAGTACATATATACAATGAAATATTACTCATCCATAAAAAAGAATGAAATAATGCCATTTGCAACAACATGGATGGACCTATTTACAAAATAGGACCTATTTACAAAACATAAATAGAGTCACACATGTAGAAAACAGATTTACAGTTACCAAAAGGGATGGGGAGAGGGATAAATTGGGACATTGAGATTGACATATGGACACTACTGTATATAAAATAGAAACTAACAAGAACCTACAGTATAACACAGGGAACTCTATTCAACACTTTGTAATGACCTATATAGGAAAAGAATCTAAAAAAGCGAAATATATATATATATATGTATAACTGACTCACTTGGCTGTACAGAAGAAACTAACACAATATTGTATTTAAACTATACTCCAATAAAAATTAATTTAAAAAAGAAATGAAATAACATTGACATGATTTAGTAAAAAAGATTTTTCTTTTTTAAAATTTGTTTAATATAAATTTATTTATTTTAATTGGAGGCTAATTACTTTACAATATTGTATTGGTTTTGCCATATTGACATGAATCCGCCACGGGTATACAAGTGTTCCCCATCCTGGACCCCCTCCCTCCTCCCTCCTCCTCCCATCACTCTGAGTCATCCCAGTGCACCAGCCCCAAGGAACTGTCTCATGCATTGAACCTGGACTGGCGATTCATTCCACATATGATAATATACATGTTTCAATGTCATTCTGCCAAATCATCCCACCCTTGCTATCTCCCACAGAGTCCAAAAGATTGTTGTATACATCTGTGTCTCTTTTGCTGTCTTGCATACAGGGTTATCGTTACCATCTTTTTATATTCTATATATATGTGTTAGTATACTGTATTGGTGTTTTTCTTCCTGGCTTACTTCACTCTGCTTCCAGTTTCATCCACCTCATTAGAACTGATTCAAATGCATTCTTTTTAATGGCTGGGTAATATTCCATTGTGTATATGTACCACAAATTTATTATCCATTTGTCTGCTGATGGACATCTAGGTTGCTTCCATGTCCTGACTATTATTAACAGTGCTGCGATGAACATTGGGGTACATGTGTCTCTTTCAATTCTGGTTTCCTCAGTGTGTATGTCCAGCAATGGGATTGCTGGGTCATATGGCAGGTCTATTTTCAGTTTTTTAAGGAATCTCCACACTGTTCTCCATAGTGGCTGAACTAGTTGCATTCCCATCAACAGTGTAAAAGGGTTCCCTTTTCTCCACACCCTCTCCAGCATTTATTGCTTGTAGACTTTTGGATAGCAGCCATTCTGACTGACATGAAATGGTACCTCATTGTGGTTTTGATTTGTATTTCTCTGATAATGAGTGCTGTTGAGCATCTTTTCATGTGTTTGTTAGCCATGTGTATGTCTTCTTTGGAGAAATGTCTGTTTAGTTATTTGGCCCATTTTTTGATTGGGTCATTTAATTTTCTGGAATTGAGCTGCAGGAGTTGCTTGTATATTTTTGAGATTAATTCTTTGGCAGTTGCTTCATTTGCTATTATTTTCTGCAATTCTGAAGGCTGTCTTTTACCTTGCTTATAGTTTCCTTTGTTGTGTGGAAGCTTTTAAGTTTAGTTAAGTCCCATTTGTTTATTTTTGCTTTTATTTCTATTACTCTGGGAGGTGGGTCATAGAGGATCCTGCTGTGATTTAGGTCGGAGAGTGTTTTGCCTATGTTTTCCTCTAGGAGTTTTATAGTTTCTGGTCTATGTTTAGATCTTTAATCCATTTTGAGTTTATTTTTGTGTATGGTGTCAGAATGTGTTCTAGTTTCATTCTTTTACAAGTAGGTGACCAGTTTTCCCAGCACCACTTGTTAAAGAGATTGTCTTTTCTCCATTGTATATTCTTGCCTCTTTTGTCGAAGATAAGGTGTCCATAGGTGTGTGGATTTATCTCTGGGCTTTTTATTTTGTTCCATTGATCTATATTTCTGTCTTTGTGCCAGTACCATACCGTCTTGATGACTGTGGCTTTGTAGTAGAGCCCAAAGTCAGGCAGGTTGATTCCTCCAGTTCCATTCTTCTTTCTCAAGATTGCTTTGGCTATTTGAAGTTTTCTGTATATCCATTCAAATTGTGAAATTATTTGTTCTAGTTCTCTGAAAAAATCCCGTGTGTAGCTTGATAGGGATTGCATTGAATCTACAGATTGCTTTGGGTAGTATACTCATATTCACTATATTGAATCTTCTGATCCATGAACACGGTATATTTTTCCATCTATTTGTGGCCTCTTTGATTTCTTTCACCAGTGTTTTATAGTTTTCTATATATAGGTATTTTGTTTCTTTAGGTAGATATATTCCTAAGTATTTTATTCTTTTCATTGCAATGGTGAATGGAATTGTTTCCTTAATTTCTCTTTCTGTTTTCTCATTGTTAGTGTATAGGAATGCAAGGGATTTCTGTGTGTTGATTTTATATCCTGCAACTTTACTATATTCATTGATTAGCTCTAGTATTTTTCTGGCAGTGTCTTTAGGGTTTTCTATGTAGAGGATCATGTCATCTGCAGACAGTGAGAGTTTTACTTCTTCTTTTCCAATCTGGATTCCTTTTATTTCTTTTTCTGCTCTAATGGCTGTAACCAAAACTTCCAAAACTATGTTGAATAGTAGTGGTGAGAGTGAGCACCCTTGTCTTATTCCTGACTTTAGGGGAAATGCTTTCAATTTTTCACCATTGAGGATAATGTTTGCTGTGGGTTTGTCATACATAGCTTTTGTTATGTTGGGGTATGTTCCTTCTATGCCTGCTTTCTGGAGGGTTTTTTTTAAAATCATAAATGGATGTTGAATTTTGTCAAAGGCTTTCTCTGTATCTATTGAGATAATCATATGGTTTTTATCTTTCAATTTGTTAATGTGGTGTATTACATTGATTGATTTGCAGATATTAAAGAATCCTTGCATCCCTGGGATAAAGCCCACTTGGTCATGATGTATAATCTTTTTAATATGTTGTTGAATTCTGTTTTCTAGACTTTGTTAAGGATTTTTGCATCTATGTTCATCAGTGATATTGGCCTGTAGTTTTCTTTTCTTGTTTTTTGTGGCATTTTGGTCTGGTTTTATTATTAGGGTGATGCTGTCCTCATAGAATCTGAGTTTGGAAGTTTTCCTTCTCTGCAATTTTCTGGAAGAGTTTGAGTAGGATAGGTGTTAGCTCTTCCTAAATTTTTGGTAGAATTCAGCTGTGAAATCATGTGGTCCTGGGCTTTTGTTTGCTGGAAGATTTCTGATTACAGTTTCAATTTCTGTGCTTGTGATGGGTCTGTTAAGATTTTGTATTTCTTCCTGGTTCAGTTTTGGAAAATCGTACTTTTCTAAGAATTTGTCCATTTCTTCCATGTTGTCCATTTTATTCGCATATAGTTGCTCAGAGTAGTCTCTTATGATCCTTTGTATTTCTGTGTTGTCTGTTTTGATCTCTCCATTTTCATTTCTAATTTTGTTAGTTTGACTTTTCTCCCTTTGTTTCTTGATGAGTCTGGATAATGGTTTGTCAATTTTATTTATCTTCTCAAAGAACTAGCTTTTGGCTTTGTTGATTTTTGCTATGGTTTCTTTTGCATTTATTTCTGCCCTAATTTTTTTTCTAGTAAACTCTTTTATTATGATCTTCTTGACTGTCATGTCAACATAACATAACATTCTTTTATTTTATTTTATTTTTCTTACTTTACAATACTGTATTGGTTTTGCCATACCTTGACATGAATCCACCACAGGTGTACATGAGTTCCCAACCCTGAACCTCCCTCCCACCTCCCTCCCCATATCATCTCTCTGGGTCATCCCGGTGCACCAGCCCCAAGCATCTTGTATCCTGTATCGAACCTAGACTAGCAATTCGTTTCTTACATGAGAGTATACATGTTTCAATGCCATTCTCCCAAATCATCCCACCCTTTCCCTCTCCCACAGAGTCCAAAAATCTGTTCTTTACATCTGTGTCTCTTTTACTGTCTCGCATACAGGGTTATCATTACCATCTTTCTAAATTCTATATATATGTGTTAGTTTACTGTATTGGTGTTTTTCTTCCTGGCTTACTTCACTCTGTGTAATTGGCTCCAGTTTCATCCACCTCATTAGAACTGTTTCAAGTGTATTCTTTCTAATGGCTGAATAATACTCCATTGTGTATATGTACCACAGCTTTCTTATCCATTAGTCTAGTGATGGACATCTAGGTTGCTTCCATGTCCTGACTATTATAAACAGTGCTGCGATGAACATTGGGGTACACGTGTCTCTTTCAATTCTGGTTTCCTCGGTGTGTATGCCCAGCAGTGGGGTTTCTGGGTCATAAGGCAGTTCTATTTGCAGTTTTTTTTATTTTTTTAAGGAATCTCCACACTGTTCTCCATAGTGGCTGTACTAGTTTGCATTCCCACCAACAGTGTAAGAGGGTTCCCTTTTCTCCACACCCTCTCCAGCATATATTGCCTGTAGACTTTCGGATAGCAGCCATTCTGACTGGCGTGAAATGGTACCTCATTGTGGTTTTGATTTGCATTTCTCTGATAATGAGTGCTGTTGAGCATCTTTTCATGTGTTTGTTAGCCATCTGTATGTCTTCTTTGGAGAAATGTCTGTTTAGTTCTTTGGCCCATTTTTTAATTGAGTCATTTAATTTTCTGGAATGCTGCCAATTATACAGAGTGAAGTAAGCCAGGAAGAAAAACACCAATACAGTAAACTAACACATATATATGGAATTTAGAAGAACCCAATCTTCAGTACCCATATTTACTTGGGAGTGAGATTACTGGCTTGATGCTCTCTTCCCCTTTGGACTCTCCTTTTTCTCCACCAGGTCACCTCTATCTCCTCCCTCCCCTTTCTCTTCTCTACCCAACTCTGTGAATCTCTTTGTGTGTTCTGGGCTGTGGAGAATGCTTAGGGAACTGATTACTGACTGGATCTGTCTCTCTCCTTTTGATTCCCCTTTTATCCTCCTGGCCACCTCTGTCTCCTTCCTCCCTCTTCTCTTCTCTGTGTAACTCTGTGAACATATCTGTGGGATCCAGACTGTGGAGAGCACATAGGAAAGTGATTACTGGCTAGCTTGCTCTCGCACCTTTTGATTCCCCCTCTTCTCCTCTTGGTCACCTCTGTCTCCCTCCTCTCTCTTCTCTTCTCCATGTAACTCTGTGCACCTCTCCGGGTGTCCCTCACTGTGGAGCAACTTTTCATCATTGACCTAGATGTTTTATCATCAGTGTTGTATAGATGGAGAACTCTTGGGGCTACTGTAAGAATAAGACTGAAAACCAGAGGCAGGAGGCTTAAGTCTAAATCCTGAGAACACCAGAGAACTGACTCCAGGGAACATTAATCAATAGGAGCTCATAAAAAGCCTCCATACCTACACTGAAACCAAGCACCACCCAAGGGCAAACAAGTTCCAGAGCAAGACATACCATGCAAATCCTCCATCAACACAGGAACATAGCCCTGAGCTTCAATATATAGGCTTCCCAAAGTCACAGCAAACCCATTGACATCTCAAAACTCATTACTGTACACTTCATTGCACTCCAGAGAAAAGAAATCCAACTCCACCACCAGAATACCGACACAAGCTTCTCTAACCAGGAAAACTTGACAAGCCACCTGTCCAAACCCACCCACAGTGAGGAAACTCCACAATAAAGAGGAACCACAAACTGCAAGAATACAGAAAGGCCACCCCAAACACAGCAATGTAAACAAGTTGAAAAGGAAAAATACCCAACAGGTAAAGGAACAGGATAAATGCCCACCAAACCAAACAAAAGAGGAAGAGATAGGGAATCTACCTGATAAAGAATTCAGAATAGTGATAGTGAAAATGATCCAAAATCTTGAAAACAAAATGGAGTTACAGATAAATAGCCTGAAGACAAGGATGGAGAGGATGCAAGAAAGGTTTAACAAGGACCTAGAAGAAATAAAAAAGAGTCAATATGTAATGAATAATGCAATATGTGAGATAAAAAACACTCAGAGGGAACCAACAGTAGAATAACGGAGGCAGAAGATAGGATTAGTGAGGTAGAGGATAGAATGGTAGAAATAAATGAAACAGAGAGGAAAAAAGAATTGAAATGAGGACAATCTCAGAGACCTCTGGGACAATGTCAAATTCCCAAACATTTGAATCATAGGAGTCCCAGAAGAAGACAAAAAGAAAAACCATGAGAAAATATGGGAGGAGATAATAGTTGAAAACTTCCTTAAAATGGGGAAGGAAATAGTCACCCAAGTCCAAGAAACCCAGAGAGTCCCAAACAGGATAAACCCAAGGTGAAACACCCCTAGACACATATTAATCCGATTAACAAAGATCAAACACAAAGAACAAATATTCAAAGCAGCAAGGGAAAAACAACAAATAACACTCAAGGGGATGCCCATAGGATAACAGCTGATCTTTCCATAGAAATTCTTCAGGCCAGAAGGGAATGGCAGGACATACTTAAAGTGATGAAAGAGAAAAACCTACAGCCCAGATTACTGTACCCAGCAAAGGTCTCATTCAAATATGAAAGTGAAAGTGAAGTTGCTCAGTCGTATCTGACTCTTTGCGACCCCATGGACACCAGGCTCCTCTGTCCATGGGATTTTCTAGGCAAGAGTACCAGAGTGGGTTGGCATTTCCTTCTCCAGAGAGTCTTCCCAACCCAGGGATCGAACCCAGATCTCCCACATTGTAGACAGACGCTTTACCGTCTGAGCCCGAAGGATAAGTCAAAAGCTTTACAGACAAGCAAAAGCTGAGAGAATTCAGTACCACCAAAACAGCTCTCCAACAAATGCTAAAGGATTTTCTCTAGACAGGAAACACAGAAAGGGTGTATAAACTCAAACCCAAAACAATAAAGTGAATGGCAATGGGATCATACTTATCAATAATTGTCAGGAAGCACTTAACAGGAGGCTTCCTGTGTGCTGTTTTGGATCTGTCAGGAATTCTCTGTTCCTTATTAATTAGGAAAGGCAAGCCTCTCCCGGGGGCTGAGGAGTCCAGGTATTTCCTTTTTTAGTTTTTCTATACGGTGATAAGTACCTTCTTCCTTTTTATGAACCATATGGTAAAAGTGGTTATTTACAACTCATTCTCTTTCATCTGCATGACCTCATGTTTCCTTGATAACTTGTAAGTTTTTATTTTATCTTTGCTGAAAATAGCTATCTTGTAAGACATTATAAATACCTACACAATGTTGAATAAAACACTTTTGCTCCATCAGAGCTTTGGTCTCCGTGTCTTGCTCTCTCTCTCTCTCTCTCTCTCTCTCTCTCTCTCTGTCTCTCGCTCCCCCCATGCCTCTCTCTCTTTCTCAGGCTATTTCTTTGGAGCACAGAGTTCTTCTGAGTTCACTTTCCTGTCCAGGCTTCTAAGACCCTCTTGAGAAGGCACTCTGCTCCTTCACCCCCTCTAGAGGGCGCCTGAGGCCTTCATGAACAGAGCAAGCCCCGTGCAGGGGCTTTATTGGCTTTGTGTGTAACCAAGGAATATCAGCCTCTTTCTCCTTTATATTCTTATCGGTTAACTCTGGACCACCAGGTTCCGGTCCATTAAAGGACCTCAACAAATAATTACCTTAAATGTAAAGGGGTTGAATGCCCTAACCAAAAGACAAAGACCGGCTGAATGGATACAAAAACAAGACCCGTATATATGTTGTCTACAAGAGACCCACCTCCAAACAAGGGACACATACAGACTGAAAGTGAAGGGCTGGAAAAAGATATTCCATGCACATGGAGACCAAAAGAAAGCAGGAGTAGCAATACTCATTTCAGATAAAATAGACTTTAAAACAAAGGCTGTGAAAAGAGACAAAGAAGGACACTACATGATGATCAAAGGATCAATACAAGAAGATATAATAATTATAAATATATATGCACTTAACATAATAGCATATTGAAAAGCAGAGACATTACTTTGCCAACAAAGGTCCGTCTAGTCAAGGCTATGGTTTTTCCAGTGGTCATGTATTGATGTGAGAGTTGGACTGTGATGAAAGCTGAGTGCCAAAGAATTGATGATTTTGAACTGTGGTATTGGAGAAGACTCTTGAGAGTCCCTTGGACTACAAGGAGATCCAACCAGTCCATTCTGAAGGAGATCAGCCCTGGGTGTTCTTTGGAAGGAATGATGCTAAAGTTGAAACTCCAGTACTTTGGCCACCTCATGCGAAGAGTTGACTCATTGGAAAAGACTCTGATGCTGAGAGGGATTGGGGTCAGTAGGAGTAGGGGACGACAGAGGGTGAGATGGCTGAATGGCATCACTGACTCGATGGACATGAGTTTGAGTGAACTCCGGGGGTTGGTGATGGACAGGGAGGCCTGGCATGCTGTGATTCATGGGGTCGCAAAGAGTCGGACATGACTGAGCGACTGAACTGAACTGAACTGAACATAGGAGCACTGCAATATGCAAGACAAATGCTCACAAGTATGAAAGGGGAAATTAACAATAACACAATAATAGTGGGAGACGTTAGTAGCCCACTCACACCTATGGATAGATCAACTAAACAGAAAATTAACAAGGAAACACAAACTTTAAATGATACAATAGACCAGTTAGACCTAATTGATATCTATAGGACATTTCACCCCAAAACAATGAATTCCTCCTTTTTCTTAAGTGCACACAGAACCTTCTCCAGGATAGATCACATTGTGGGCCATAAATCTAGCCTTGGTAAATTCAAAAAAATGGAAATTGTTAGGGGAAGCACACTGATTGAAACTGCCCACCCTGGCCAGGCACCATAGTAACCATTTGCATGAGTTGTTTTATGACAGGAGATCCTGATAAGGAATACAGAACTAATAAGCCACCAATAACCGGAAGAGTTCGGGAAAGGTCAAAAGGAGACACCCCATGTCTGTCCACTTCCCAGAATCGCTCTCGCTAGTATCCATCTTGGCTGAGCAATGTGTGTGCCACCAGGAAAGACTCTGAATTAGAATGATTGGCCAAAGACCACCCAGAAACTAATCCCATCACCATAAAACCCGAGACTTCGAGCCACGCAGCAGAGCAGTTCTCCTGGGTTCCCTTACCCTACTGCTCGCCACCCGGGTGCCCTTTCCCAATAAAATCTCTTGCTTGTGTGTCAGCACATGTGTCTCCTTGGACAATTCATTTCTGAGTGTTAGACAAGAGCCTAGTTTCGGGCCCTGGAAGGGGTCTGCCTTCCTGCAACAAGTGGCATATCTGGCAGGGACTTTTCTTCACTAAGAATGACATCCTGGCCACTCTTGGTACTCAGGGGCCAGCTTACCTGCCAATGGACCAGACCCAGTGGCCCCAACTGGGACCCTTTTGTCCCTGGTCTCCTCCTGACTTTGACAACAGGCCAGAGTGCCCCGACCAGTAAAGAACAAGAGACTTTATTAACCTCTCTCCCCTTCCCTCTCTCTTTCCTCTCCTTAACCCTTCCTATCCTTCCCTGTTTTTCTAGTCCCCCGGTCCTAGGCACAGGAATCTGGTCGAAGGGCCCTCAGCCTGAACTGAGGATTGGAGACTGATCACCTCCTCTTGGCAGAGAACTCGAATTCTGGTTCTGGTCTGGTCTGATTTCTGGTAGGGCCGAGTTCCAGTCTTCCCTTCTCTGGAGGCCCAGGGTAAAGTCCCATAACGCCTGAGTATCTGTAGGTGGCAGGAGACGTCTGTAAGGCCACGCCTTTCACTCCCCTCTTCCGCTTCCTCCCCCTTCTCCTTGCAACCTGGCTTCCTTTCCTCCCTTTGATTTAAGGGAGTGTCTGATGAGGACTGCCAGGTTTATATGTGTGTGTTTTAACTCTGTTCTGTGTTGTGAGACCTGCCGCCATTCTGTTAGAACTTGATTTTCTTTCCCTGTGCCTTGAGACCAGGGCTCTCAGGAACACTTATCTAGACTATCTCTAACTCCTGAGACTGAGGGAAAAGGGGAAAAAGACTTTAAAAATTTTATTCAACTGTTTTTTTAAATAAACTAGTAAATTTTATATTGTAATATCTAATTCATGACTAAACTTAGAAAATGAAGCTAGATCTTGCACTGTGTCTGTCTAAATATATCTTGGTATGTCTTTGTCTCTGGGTAATATTTTTGAGGTTAATTTGTAAATGAGCTCTATTTAATTGGCTTAAAGGAAGGTAAGCACTTACAAATCAAATAATTCAAAATTAAACAGTAAGTTCCAGGTTCATGTGAACTGGTAAATATTCAGTATTAAATATCTGATATTAATGTTTGTTTGTTGACCTATCTAATATAGACATGTCTTAAAGTAACTAACATTAAGTAGAATATTTTCATTGTACCTAGGTTTAATATAAGTTAAATACTATATCTGTTACCATTTTATCAACAAGGAAATTATCTCGAGTGAAGAAACCTCTAAAAAATGTAAATGAGATATGAGCTTTTATATAAACTCTATTAATAATAATTATTCTCTAGAAATATCTGTCTAAAATAGTCTCTCCAGATCGGTGTAACTTAAATTTCTAAGGGTTGTGCTAAGTGTGCTAAGTGTTGGAAGTCTATTGAATAGTTAGGTCATTTTCAAATAAAATAAGATTTTGAAACATTTACTACTAAACACTAATTTCCTTTTACAGAGAAAGTAAAGAGATTTGGGACTATAAATGAATAATGTTCAGTGCCATCCTAAAATGTTCTAAGAAAACAAGGGTTTTAGAAATTATCACTGGTATTTATGCTCACCAGTCTATAAAATGCTGATATAAAAGTTAGTTCTTGGTTGCTAAAGGAAAGTAGGAAGTGTGTTTTCAGTTAAAAAAAAAAGAAAAAGAAAAAGGTATGAAAAAATACTAAAAAGAGTTATGCATGATCAGGATTTTTTGTTAGAAATGACGCAGCCATAAGAAAAGTGGTAAGAGTCAACCAGGTCCAAGACGGCGGAGCTGACTTTCACTAGAACTTGAGCCTTGGTATTTAGGCCTATTGTGACATATTAACAAGCTAAATGATACACCCATCAACATTGACTAAATCTGACCAAATGTTCTAAACCCTTTTAATTGATCTTTTCGATAAAACTTCCTAAATAGAATTCTTTTGAAGTTCTTTTGACCTCTAGCGAAATTTGGGTTCTTCAGAGAGCCCCTGAAACATCCCAAAGAGAGATATTAAACTGTGTTTATTTGGTTGGTTAAATTACATGAAAAAGACTATCAAATGAGTAATAAATCCACTCATGTTATAATGTATGGTAAAATTACTAATACAGATATCCTAGAAATTATATGGAGTTCTTAACATTCTGATATGTCTGGTATTCTGGTATTCTAATGGAAAACCTGATGACTTCACAAAAGTTAACAAAAGGACTGAATGAACCAGCAAATATGCTTATAACTTTTATGGTTTCTATCTGAAAAATTACAGGTTTGAATCTTATGTTTTCAGGGAGTAGAAAAAACCTTCCTCTCAACCTAATTATGACAATACTTTGGTAAAATTAAATGTTATAAACAAAACAATTATATTTTTTTTTCTATCTGACTCCTCCAAAAATTGGAAATTCTTAGGTTTCCAGTAAGTTTATCAAATGAGTTAGGAAGGTTATCTCATGGGTACAAAAATCTCAAGAAATTTTTTAGACCTTAAAAAGGGAAGAATTCACCTAGATTTGTTAGGCAAAATCTGTGATAAGCTTTTGGTGTGAGTTTCTCAGCCCTGTTTTATTTTAAAAGTTCAGTCTGAGACTCTATAAATGTTTCAGCAAAATAAGAAGTCTATACTCAATTATGGTTATATAAATCATCAGACCAAAATTAGTGAGAACAGATGTATTTTGCAAACAAACTAGCCTTAATTTGGTTATATTTGATAAAAATGAGGGTAACTTTAGGGAGAAAAAGATATTTCAAAAAATGGTAAATCCCAGTTTGTTAATGGAGGTTTGCATCTAGTAAGGCTCATCTTTGCTGTTATGTGATCAGTTCAGTTCAGTTATGTGATATTAATGTAAAATTTAATTTAATTATTAAAGAACACCCTAAGTTTGTTTCTGAAGCTTATCTTAGTAATCTGTCTTTGGATGAAGATCAGATGCCTCATGACCTGCAACCAGGACTGGAAAAAGACATAATTTAAGGGACAGTCTCCAACCTGGATGGAAGAACTTTTTTTTTTTTTAATCAGGTACTCTTAACTAGCTCATGCACAATGAAACTGAAGGGAAATTAACTCTGAGATTAATTCCCACTTCCAAAGGCCCCTACACTGGATTGGTCTATAGAGAAGACAGCTGACCTGATCTCACCTTAAAATGATGCTCAAGCAGGAGACACTACACTACACCAGGATGAGAAGACAACGACATCAGAGGTAGACAGCTTGCCCAAGATGCTGGGCCTGATTCATATGATCATTTATGTTTTCTTGACATCTTATACCTTTACATATTAATCAAATGCTTTTCTATCATAGGCCTGATTCTATGCTAGTTTTAGAAATCAATTCAATTGTTGGCTTTGTGGCCAATTACCTGTGTCTAGTTCTGGGTTACCTTGGTAAATTTCTCTACTACAAGACTCTAACTGGTTGGCCCAGATAAAATTTACTTTAAAAAATTATAGCCATATTCAGGTCACTGTGATATTACTGGATGGGATCCCCACACCAAGCAAATTAATAATGCCTGCTCTGACTCTGGCCATAAATGTGAGTTTTTTTTCTATTACTCAAGCTCAATCAGAGCGACAAGAAAAGTTTCAGCAAAGGAGGAAAAATCTCCCACAATTATGGGGTGGATTTATATAGATAACACTAGGCCGGGGTAATTTAGGCTTAAAGTCTCCTCTGTGTTGGAAAAAATTAAATCGTACTAAGGACAATCACAAGCTGGAATCAAGATTGCCTGGAGAAATATCAATAACCTCAGATATGCAGATGACACCACGCTTATAGCAGAAAGTGAAGAGGAACTAAAAAGCCTCTTGATGAAAGTGAAAGTGGAGAGTGAAAAAGTTGGCTTAAAGCTCAACATTCAGAAAATGAGGATCATAGCATCTGGTCCCATCACTTCATGGGAAATAGATGGGGAAACAGTGGAAGCAGTGTCAGACTTTATTTTTGGGGCCTTCAAAATCACTGAAGATGGTGATTGCAGCCATGAAATTAAAAGACGCTTACTCCTTGGAAGAGAAGTTATGACCAACCTAGATAGCATATTCAAAAGCAGAGACATTACTTTGTCGACTAAGGTCCATCTAGTCAAGGCTATGGTTTTTCCTGTGGTTATGTATGGATGTGAGAGTTGGACTGTGAAGAAGGCTGAGCGCCGAAGAATTGATGCTTTTGAACTGTGGTGTTGGAGAAGATTCTTGAGGGTCCCTTGGACTGCAAGGAGATCCAACCTGTCCATTCTGAAGGAGATCAACCCTGGGATTTCATTGGAAGAAATGATGCTGAAGCTGAAACTCCAGTACTTTGGCCACCTCATGCGAGGAGTTGACTCATTGGAAAAGACCCTGATGCTGGGAGGGAATGGGGGCAGGAGGAGAAGGGGACGACAGAGGATGAGATGGCTGGATGGCATCACTGACTCAATGGACGTGAGTCTGAGTGAACTCTGGGAGTTGGTGATGGACAGGGAGGCCTGGCATGCTGCGATTCACGGGGTCGCAAAAAGTTGGACATGACTGAGCGACTGAACTGAACTGAACTGAAGGACAATCAATCTAGTAACACTAGAAAACTGAGCTATGTGCCTTATAAATGGTGCCAATATATAATTTCCCTGGAAGATAAAGATTCTACAGAGCAGAGTAAGTCAGATGACCTGAGATACATCTAATGGGAGCTCTTAACTTAAGTCTTACTTGTAACTTTACTAATACTGCTGGCTATGTTATTTGTATTTCACTTGTTTTACAAAATTGCTGTTTCTTACACTGTCAAATGTGTGTCTGAGGCCTCTAATAGAGTAATATATAGTCCCATATGAGATAGATGATGGTAACAGTGTAACTCTAGATATGGGAAGAAGCAACAAGAGGGAATATTTTCCTGGACCAAGAGGCTAGTAAGACAGGTGGTCCAGAGAATTTTGGATACTGTTTTATGGCCTAGTCCAGTAACAGCACATTGAATGGCCTGTCAACAAAATTTTGCCATACCTGAGAATGAACATTCTCAGCCCCATGGGATAAAATGGTCATGAAATACCCCCCTCAAAATCATGGTCAAGTTTATGAGAAAAAAGGGGCTCTGTCAAGACTGACACTTGCCATGTACAGCTACAAAGATTAAATCATGGCAGCTGAAACTGCTGACTTTCAACACCCCTGAAAGGAGTTCACGGTGAAAATCTGGAATGTGGCACTCTGTGCTCTGGGAAAAACTGGCAGAACAGGCCTTCAGATAGTTAAATCTTTTCAGGAGATTTTTATGAGTCCCAATTCTTGCATCTTCTCATACCTAGAGAAACACTGAAGTCACTAACAGTGAAATCTGCTTTGGCTATTAAGGAAAAGTTTACAATTAAAAGTCAAAATAGAGTAGCTATGATTCAGATATCTTGGGAAATAACTAGGTGATGCTATGGGTGTACTTTCAGATTAGACCTTGTATTGCTAAACACTTGAGTTTTCTGCGTCATGTCAGGCTTGGATGCCACCATTCTCAAAACAATGTCTGCTGGAAGCTATTAACTGCAACCTTACGTTTTATAAAACCAGGCAACTGGCTACCTGGCTACAAGTTTCCCTGAAGTACCAGGTCCAGACTGGGTTTCAGGCCTATTCTTCTAAAAAGAAATGAGATTTATTATGTCTACTAAAT
Source organism: Ovis canadensis (assembly GCF_042477335.2). NCBI lineage: Eukaryota > Metazoa > Chordata > Mammalia > Artiodactyla > Bovidae > Ovis > Ovis canadensis. The sequence goes on from NC_091727.1 coordinate 68,662,299, forward strand.
TCCAGTTATCACTCCCCCAGTTCAGTTCAGTTCAGTCGCTCAGTCGTGTCCGACTCTTTGCAACTCCATGAATCGCAGCACACCAGGCCTTCCTGTCTATCACCAACTCCCGGAGTTCACTCAGACTCAAGTCCATCGAGTCAGTGATGCCATCCAGCCATCTCATCCTCTGTCGTCCCCTTCTCCTCCTGCCCCCAATCCCTCCCAGCATCAGAGTCTTTTCCAATGAGTCAACTCCTCGCATGAGGTGGCCAAAGTACTGGAGTTTCAGCTTTAGCATCATTCCTTCCAAAGAAATCCCAGGGTTGATCTCCTTCAGAATGGACAGGTTGGATCTCCTTGCAGTCCAAGGGACCCTCAAGAATCTTCTCCAACACCACAGCTCAAAAGCATCAATTCTTCGGCACTCAGCCTTCTTCACAGTTCAACCCTCACATCCATACATGACCACAGGAAAAACCATAGCCTTGACTAGACGGACCTTAGTCGGCAAAGTAATGTCTCCACTTTTGAATATACTATCTAGGCTGGTCATAATTTCTCTTCCAAGGAGTAAGCGTTTTTTAATTTCATGGCTGCAATCACCATCTGCAGTGATTTTGGAGCCCCAAAAATAAAGTCTGACACTGTTTCCACTGTTTCCCCATCTATTTCCCATGAAGTGATGGGACTAGATGCCATGATATTCATTTTCTGAATGTTGAGCTTTAAGTCAACTTTTTCGCTCTCCTCTTTCACTTTAATCAAGAGGCTTTTTAGTTCCTCTTCACTTTCTGCCATAAGGGTGGTGTCATCTGCATATCTGAGGTTATTGATATTTCTCCCGGCAATCTTGATTCCAGCTTGTGTTTCTTCCAGTCCAGCGTTTCTCATGATGTACTCTGCATATAAGTTAAATAAGCAGGGGGACAATATACAGCCTTGACATACTCCTTTTCCTATTTGGAACCAGTCTTTTTTTCCATGTCCAGTTCTAACTCTTGCTTCCTGACCTGCATACAGATTTCTCAAGAGGCAGGCCAGGTGGTCTGGTATTCCCATTTCTTTCAGAATTTTCCACAGTTTCTTGTGATCCACACAGTCAAAGTCTTTGGCATAGTCAATAAAGCAGAAATAGATGTTTTTCTGGAACTCTTTTGCTTTTTCGTGATCCAGCAGATGTTGGCAAATTGATCTCTGGTTCCTCTGCCTTTTCTAAAACCAGCTTGAACATCAAGGAGTTCATGGTTCACGTCTTGCTGAAGCCTGGCTTGGAGAATTTTGAGCATTACTTTGCTAGCATGTGAGATGAGTGCCATTGTGTGGTAGTTTGAGCATTCTTTAACATTGCCTTTCTTCGGAATTGGAATGAAAACTGACCTTTTCCAGTCCTGTGGCCACTGTTGAGTTTTCCAAATTTGCTGGCATATTGAGTGCAGCACTTTCATAGCATCATCTTTCATGATTTGAAACAGCTCAACTGGAATTCCATCACCTCCACTAGCTTTGTGTGTAATGATGCTTCCTAAGGCTCACTTGACTTAACATTCCAAGATGTCTGGCTCTAGATTAGTGATCACATCATCATGATTATCTGGGTCGTGAAGTCTTTTCTTGTACAGTTCTTCCGTGTATTCTTGCCACCTCTTCTTAATATCTTCTGATTCTGTTAGGTCTAAACCATTTCTGTCCTTTATCGAGCCCAGCTTTGCATGAAATGTTCCCTTAGTATCTCTAATTTTCTTGAAGAGATCGTTAGTCTTTCCCATTCTGTTGTTTTCCTCTATTTCTTTGCATTGATTCCTGAAGAAGGCTTTCTTATCTCTTCTTGCTATTCTTTGGAACTCTGCATTCAGATGCTTGTATCTTTCCTTTTCTCCTTTGCTTTTCGCCTCTCTTCTTTTCACAGCTATTTGTAAGGCCTCCCCAGACAGCCAATTTGCTTTTTTGCATTTCTTTTCCATAGGGATGGTCTTGATCCCTGTCTCCTGTACAATGTCACGAACCTCATTCCATAGTTCATCAGGCACTCTATCTATCAGATCTAGTCCCTTAAATCTATTTCTCACTTCCACTGTATAATCATAAGGGATTTTTGATTTAGGTCATACCTGAATGATCTAGCAGTTTTCCCTATTTTCTTCAATTTGAGTCTGAATTTGGTAATAAGGAGTTCATGATCTGAGCCACATTCAGCTCCTCGTCTTGTTTTTGTTGACTGTATAGAGCTTCTCCATCTTTGGCCGCAAAGAATATAATCAATCTGATTTCGGTGTTGACCATCTGGTGATGTCCATGTGTAGAGTCTTCTCTTGTGTTGTTGGAAGAGGGTGTTTGCTATGACCAGTGCATTTTCTTGGCAAAATTCTATTAGTCTTTGCCCTGCTTCATTCCGCATTCCATGGCCAAATTTGCCTGTTACTCCAGGTGTTTCTTGACTTCCTACTTTTGTATTCCAGTCCCCTATAATGAAAAGGACATCTTTTTTGGGTGTTAGTTCTAAAAGGTCTTGTAGGTCTTCGTAGAACCATTCAACTTCAGCTTCTTCAGCGTTACCTGTTGGGGCATAGACTTGGATTGCTGTGATAGTGAATGGTTTGCCTTGGAGACGAACAGAGATCATTCTGTTGTTTTTGAGATTGCATCCAAGTACTGCATTTCAGACTCTTGTTGACCATGATGGCTACTCCATTTCTTCTGAGGGATTCCTGCCCGCAGTAGTAGATGTAATGGTCATCTGAGTTGAATTCACCCATTCCAGTCCATTTTAGTTCGCTGATTCCTAGAATGTCGACGTTCACTCTTGCCATCTTCTGTTTGACCACTTCCAATTTGCCTTGATTCATGGACTTGACATTCCAGGTTCCTATGCAATATTGCTCTTTACAGCATCAAATCTTGCTTCTATCACCAGTCATATCCACAACTGGGTATTGTTTTTGCTTTGGCTCCATCCCTTCATTCTTTCTGGAGTTATTTCTCCATTTATCTCCAGTAGCATATTGGGCACCTACCGACCTGGGGAGTTCCTCTTTCGGTATCCTATCTTTTTGCCTTTTCCTACTGTTCATGGGGTTCTCATGGCAAGAATACTGAAGTGGCTTGCCATTCCCTTCTCCAGTGGACCACATTCTGTCAGACCTCTCCACCATGACCCGCCCGTCTTGGGTTTTCCCGCAGGCATGGCTTCGTTTCATTGAGTTAGACAAGTCTGTGGTCCTAGTGTGATTAGATTGACTAGTTTTCTGTGAGTATGGTTTCAGTGTGTCTGCCCTCTGATGCCCTCTTGCAACACCTACCATCTTACTAGGGTTTCTCTTACCTTGGGCGTGGGGTATCTCTTCACGGCTGCTCCAGCAAAGCACAGCCACTGCTCCTTACCTTGGACGAGGGGTATCTCCTTACCACTGCCGTTCCTGCCCTTCAACTTGGGATAGCTCCTCTAGGCCCTCCTGTGCCTGCTCAGCCATTGCTCCTCGGGTTACTCCTCCCAGCTGCTGGCCCTGGCCTCGGGCGTGGGTGGCTCCTCCCAGCCTCCGCCCCTGGCCTGGGGCTTGGGGTGGCTCCTCAGGGTCACCACCCCTGACCTCAGATGCAAGGTGGCTCCTCCCAGCCATTCCTGTGACGTCGCAGCCTGGCACTCTGGGCTGCTGTCCCTGACTTCAGACGTGGGGTAGCTCTCAGCTGCGCTTAGTGTGCCGGCCCGCTGCCGCTGCCTGGGCTTAGTGCACCACTACTTCTAATTGGGTCTGTTACACCCAAATGGCAGACCAAGGGATTGAGATTTTAATCATACAAGACTAAGCTCTAGAACTTGGAACTCAAAAATACTTCCAATTCAGTGTCTACACTACAAGTTGAGGCAGTCCTATGCTCCATTTTGACAGGAAGTTATCACAGTCATAGTTGCCTAGTTCCCTAAATTAAAACTGAATAGAACTCTGTAGGGCTCTGGAGTAGAGATCTGTTCTGTGTTCTCCATTTCTTGTCTGTAGGATATAAGCTTCATTCAGCCTCCTTGACCTTCCCTGGGTTCCAAAGGGTGGATTCAAACAATTGCTAATCAGGGAAGGGAGGGGATACAGAAACAGGAGTAACAATCATAGGTTGGTACAGCCTCCAGACAGAGTCCTGGTTCCTACTCAAAGAAATATGCATAACAATGTCTTTGAGTTCTTCTACAGAACTGGAGCCCCCACCCAGGTGGAGGATGGTAACTTCAGACTGAACACAAGATTCCTGAAGCACAGCTTTGTTGCCATACCACCAACCAATCAAAAAGGGTCACAAACCCTCAACCCTCACCCCACATATTGCCTTCTGTTTCTGGGGACCAGAGATGACCATCCTGTTAGGTCTCCTGTTTAGCCCCTATCTATTTCATCTCTGAGAGGGGCCAACAGTTTCAAACTAAATTGCTATTTTTATAAGGGTGAATCCTGGTTTCAGGCAAAAAATACCTTGAGTTAGATCTGGTAGAGAGAGACTTCTGCTCTGCTTGGCAGGCCTATGCCCATGCACAGCAGGAAGAAGTTATAGAAGAAACAGACCTCCGCCCAATTCCCAGGAAGTATCTTGAGTATGAAGTCTCTCAGGGGGGAGTTGTTAGGGGAAGCACAGTGATTGAAACTGCCCACCCTGGCCAGGCACCATAGTAACCATTTGCATGAGTTGTTTTATGACAGGAGATCCTGATAAGGAATATGGAACCAATAAGCCACCATCAACCAGAAGAGTTTGGGAAAGTTCGAAAGCAGACATCGTGTGTCCGTCCACTTCCTAGAATCCCTCTCGCTAGCATCCATCTTGGCTGAGTGATGCGTGTGCCACCAGGAAAGACTCTGAATTAGAATGATTGGACAAAGACCACCTGGAAACTAATCCCATCGCCATAAACCTGAGACTGCAAGACACGCAGCAGAACAGTTCTCCTGGGTTCTCCACCCGGGTGCCCTTTCCTAAAAAAATCTCTTGCTTTCTCAGCACATGTGTCTCCTCAGACAATTCATTTCCGAGTGTTAGACAAGAGCCCAGTTTCAGGCCCTGGAAGGGGTCTGCCTTCCTGAAACAGAATCATTCCAAGCATCTTTTCTGACCACAATGCAGTAAGATTAGATCTCAATTACAGGAGAAAAACAATTAAAAAATCCAACATATGGAGGCTGAACAACATGCTGCTGAATAACCAATGAATCACAGAAGAAATTAAAATATGCATAGAAACGAATGAAAATGAAAACACAACAACCCAAAACCTATGGCACACTGTAAAAGCTAAGGGGAAGGTTCATAGAATAGAGGCTTACCTCCAGAAACAAGAAAAAAGTCATATAAATAACCTAACTCTATACCTAAAGCAACTGAAAAGGAAGAAATGAAGAACCCCAGGGTTAGTAGAAGGAAAGAAATCTTAAAAATTCTGGAAGAAATAAATGCAAAAGAAACAAAATAGACCATAGCAAAAATCAACAAAGCCAAAAGCTGGTTCTTTGAGAAGTTAAATAAAATTCACAAACCACTATCCAGACTCATCAAGAAACAAAGGGAGAAGAATAAAAACAAAATTAGAAATGAAAATGGAGAGATCACAACAGACAACACAGAAATACAAAAGATCATAAGAGACTATTATCAGCAACTATATGCCAATAAAGTGGACAACTTGGAAGAAATGGACAAATTCTTAGAAAAGCACAAGTTTCCAAAACTGAACCAGGAAGAAATACAAAATCTTAACAGATCCATCACAAGCACGGAAATTGAAACTGTAATTAGAAATCTCCCAACAAACAGAAACCTAGGACCACATGGCTTCACAGCTGAATTCTACCAAAAATTTGGAGAAGAGCTAACACCTATCCTACTCAAACTCTTCCAGAAAATGGCAGAGGAAGGTAAACTTCCAAACTCATTCTATGAGGCCACCATCACCCTAATACCAAAACCAGACCAAGATGCCACAAAAAAAGAAAACTACAGGCCAATATCACTGATGAACATAGATGCAAAAATCCTTAACAAAACACTAGCAAACAGAATCCATCAACATATTAAAAAGATCATACATCATAACCAAGTGGGCTTTATCCCAGGTATGCAAGGATTCTTCAGTATCTGCAAATCAATCAATGTAATACACCACATTAACAAATGGAAAGATAAAAATGATATGATTATCTCAATAGATGCAGAGAAAGCCTTTGAAAAAACTCAACATCCGTTTATGATAAAAACCCTCCAGAAAGCAGGTATAGAAGGAACATAACTCAACATAATAAAAGGTATATATGACAAACTCACAGCAAACATAATCTCAGTGGTGAAAAATTGAAAGCATTTCCCCTAAAGTCAGGAACAAGACAAGGGTGCCCACTCTTACCACTACTATTCAACATAGTTTTGGAAGTTTTGGCCACAGCAATCAGAGCAGAAAAAGAAATAAAAGGAATTCATATTGGAAAAGAAGTAAAACTCTCATTGTTTGCAGGTGACATGATCCTCTACATAGAAAACACTAAAGACTCCACCAGAAAATTACTAGAGCTAATCAATGAATATAGTAAAGTTGCAGGATATAAAATCAACACACAGAAATCCCTTGCATTCCTATACACTAACAATGAGAAAACAGAAAGAGAAATTAAGGAAACAATTCCATTCACCATTACAATGAAAAGAATGAAATACTTAGGAATATATCTACCTAAAGAAACAAAAGACTTACATATAAAAAACTATAAAACACTGGTGAAAGAAATCAGAGGACACAAATAGATGGAGAAATACACCAAGTTCGTGGGTCAGAAGAATCAATATAGTGAAAATGAGTATACTACCCAAAGCAATTTATGGATTCAATGCAATCCCTATCAAGCTACACATGGGATTTTTCAGAGAAGTAGAACAAATAATTTCACAATTTGTATGGAAAAAAAAACAAAAAACCGTGAATAGCCGAAGCAATCTTGAGAAGGAAGAATGGAACTGGAGGACTCAACCTGCCTGACTTCAGGCTCTACTACAAAGCCACAGTCATCAGGACAGTATGGTACTGGCACGAAGACAGAAATATAGATCAACAGAACAAAAAAGAAAGCCCAGAGATAAATCCACGCACCTATGGACGCCTTATCTTTGACAAAGGAGGCAAGAATATACAATGGAGGAAAGACAGTCTCTTTAACAAGTGGTGCTGGGAAAACTGGTCAACCACTTGTAAAAGAATGAAACTAGAAGGCAATGGCACCCCACTCCAGCACTTTTACCTGGAAAATCCATGGACGGAGGAGCCTGGTGGGCTGCAATCCATGGGGTTGCTAAGAGACACGACTGAGTGACTTCACTTTCACTTTTTACTTTCATGCATTGGAGAAGGAAATGGCAACCCAACTCCAGTGTTCTTGCCTGGAGAATCCCAGGTACAGGGAAGCCTGGTGGGCTGCTGTCTATGGAGTCGCACAGAGTTGGACACGACTGAAGCGACTTAGCAGCAGCAGCAGCAGCAGAACACTTTCTGACACCATACCCCAAAATAAACTCAAAATGGATTAAAGATCTAAAAGACCAAAAACTATAAAACTCCTAGAGGAAAGCATAGGCAAAACACTCTCTGACATAAACCACAACAGGAACCCATATGAATGACCCACTTCCCAGAATATTGGAAATAAAAGCAATAATAAACAAATGGGACCTAATTAAAATTAGAAGCTTCTGAACAATAAAGGAAACTATAAGCAAGGTGAAAAGACAGCCTTCAGAATTGCAGAAAATAATAGCAAATGAAGCAACTGACAAAGAATTAATCTCAAAAATACACAAGCAACTCGTGAAGCTCAATTCCAGAAAAATAAACAACCCAATCAAAAAATGGGCCAAAGAACTAAACAGACATTTCTCCAAAGAAGACATACACTTGGCTAACAAACATATGAAAAGATGCTCAACATCACTCATTATCAGAGAAATGCAAATCAAGACCACAATGAGGTACCATTTCACACCAGTCAGAATGGCTGCTATCCAAAAGTCTACAAGCAATAAATGCTGGAGAGGGTGTGGAGAAAAGGGAACCCTCTTACACTGTTGGTGGGAATGCAAACTAGTACAGCTACTATGGAGAACAGTGTGGAGATTCCTTAAAAAACTGGAAACAGAACTGCCATATGACCCAGCAATCCCACTGCTGGGCATACACACTGAGGAAACCAAAATTGAAAGAGACACATGTACCCCAATGTTCACCACAGCCCTGCTTATAATAGCCAGGACATGGAAGCAACCTAGTTGTCCATCAGCAGACAAATGGATAAGAAAGTTGTGGTACAGATACACAATGGAATTACTCAGGTATTAAAAAGAATACATTTAAATCAGTTCTAATGAAGTGGATGAAACTGGAGCTGATTATACAGAGTGAAGTAAGCCAGAAAGAAAAACACCAATACAGTATACTAACACATATATATGGAATTTAGAAAGATGGTAATGATAACTCTGTATGCGAGACAGCAAAAGAGACACAGATGTATAGGACAGTCTTTTCGACTCTGTGGGAGAGGGCAAGTGTGGGATCATTTGGGAGAATGGCATTGAAACATGTAAATTAGCATATGTGAAACGAATTGCCAGTCCAGGTTCGTTGCATGATACAGGGTGTTCGTGGCTGGTGCACTGGGATCACCCAGAGTGATGGGATGGAGAGGGGGGAGGTGGGAAGAGGTTTTAGGATGGGGAACACATGTGCACTCATGGCAGATTCGTGTCAGTGTATGACAAAACCAATACAATATTGTAAAGTAAAAAATTAAAAAAATTAAATATTAAGAATTCTTGCCCTGAGGGAATAATTCCTCCAGTGCTTTGGCCTTGAGACCAGAGCTCTCTGAATCACTTACCTAGACCATCTCTAATTCCTGAGTCTGAAATGAAACAAAAGGGAGAATAGCTTAATAAAATTGTCTTATCCCAATCATTATTTATAATTAGTGAGCTTTATATTGTGATATCCGATTCATAACTAAGTTTGGAAAACAAAGCTATGAGATATCTTGTGTCTATTTGGATATATGTATGTCTCGGTATGTGTTTTTGTCTTTGGGTAATATTGCTGATTGCTGAGTTTAGTTTGTAAATGACCTCTAATTTAATTGGCCTAAAGAAAAGTAAGCACTTCCCAGGTGGCACTAGGGGTAAAGAGCCAGCCTGCCAATGCAGAAGACATAGAGATGTGGGTTTAATCCCTGGGTTGGGAAGAGCCCCTTGAGGAGGCCATGGCCATCCACTCCAGTACTGTTGCCTGTAGAATCCCACGGCCAGAGGAACCTGGCAAGCTATAGTTCATTGGGTTGCAAAGAGTCGGACACAACTGAAGAGACTTAGCACACACGCATACCACTGCCAAAGCAGGGGATACTACCTGAAGCAGTGGACAAAATGCCACCGATGTGGTCCCAACCCCAGAGGTAGCAGCTACCACCAGGCTGTGAATAGGCCTAGGTTACTGCCCAAACCTTGGTAGGAGCTTAAACAGTTTGGTTCCTCCTAGCGATCCACGATCTGAGACCAAGTCCTTTGGGAGAGCACAAGACACCCCTCAGACTATAGCAACATCCAGCAGGTCTCTGTTGCTGCAGGCTCACCCTGGCACATCCCAGCTGTGACTGCCATATTCTTCGCTCTCTCCAGCCCAAGTGAACACCAGCCCTAATAAGCCTTGGCATTTGCCCCCTCATGTCTGGGTGGGGAACAGACTGTGGACTTTAGGGGCAACTGTGCACTTTAGGAGCGAGTATAAGTTGGAGTCAAAGCTATGGCTTTTCCAGTAATCATGTATGGATGTGAGAATTGGACTATAAAGAAAGCTGAGTGCTGAAGAATTGATGCTTTTGAACTGTGGTGTTGGAGAAGACTCTTGAGAGTCCTACTTTCCCCTCTTTGGTCCATCATTGCCAAAATAATCTTCTCATTTCCTTTTTTCAGAACACCCTGTAACTCATCTCCTACTGCATCAAGTGGAACAACCCTCTTCCTGGCTTTCTAGTCACCTGTCCTACCTTACAATCTTATTTCTCTCCATTTTTCAACATCAGTGACTCTCTACTCCTCTACATCAGTGGTTCTCAAACTTGAGCAGGTATTAAAATCACTGGGCTGGCTTGTTAATATGCAGATTTTGGGGGGCCACCTCTAGACTTTCTGATTAAGTTAAGTCTGGGTAGGGCTCAATATATGCATTTCTAACAAGTTCCTTGGTGATGCTGATGCTGCTGGCTTGGGGACAACCCTTTGATAACCACTGCCTTCCATTATCTCTACTTGACCTAGTTTTCAGTCTTCTTATATTCTGTCAATCCCATTAATTTATTATTTTCTTCTATGTGCATCCATTCTATTTTCTTTGCCTAGAATGTTCTGTCCTCCACTTCCCTCCTGGTCTTAAGAACTTATCTAGTCCAATTCAAGACCATCAGTCTCTCTGTTCTTCTGACTAGCATCTCTCAATACAATGCACAGTATTAATGCACAGTTTAATCCTTTATTTTATGCTATTTGCTTTTATTTCTTTCATGTGACTTGTATTACAATAATGTAAATATTTTATGGCAGGAATTATATTTTTTCTGCATCTCCCAAAGATAGAATCTAGCACAAGACTAAATACATATAAGGTGTCTAATAACTACTTAATGGATTATTTTATGTGGTCAGCTCATAAATTTTGTTCATGACATTATATGCTTTTCATTATGTCCATAACTAGACACTGATGAAGGAAAATATCTCAGAGGTCCAACTTCTGCTTTTAGCCTTACATGCAGAAGCCCATTACAACCTTTATGCCAGCAGAGTGAATCTTGTCTGTCACACCTTCCAACTTTGTATCTGTCTTAAGGTACTCAGAATTACAAGGCAATGATTATTTCAATGATATTATATAGAAAAATGTGCATGATTGCAGCCTTATACTTAATGGCAAATAATAGCTGATTGTTTCATTCCAGCTTAGAATGAGGAAGCATGCAGTAAAAAAGCAATTTGATGCTGGTCACCACTTTTAAAGTCTTCAAATCCTTTTGACATTTATGACAGTGGCAGATAGTCAGAAGACACAGCATTTTATTTCACTCCATGTTAGAGAGGTTGCAAAGTTATTTCTTTGGTCTGTGTTGCTTTATTGAGCAGAAGATGTGGCATTCAGACAAAAAAAAAAAAAAAAAGACCTTGCTGAAGTTTATAGTTGCTTGGGGCTGTGGTTTTCACAAAATGCATTCAACATAAAATTTTAAAAAATATATGTAAGTCAATCATGAAGCTCAGAAATTTGTTTTTATATTTGACTGCCAGAAATGTTATAATGCTCAACAGTGACTAAAGAAGGTATCGCAAGACACCATTCAAGGATAATGATGTGTTCTAGATTTCTGGATTGTTTCCCTGAAAATAATGTGTTTTGCCTTGATCACAGTGAGCCAGCAAAGCAATTTTAAATAAATAAATAAAACCATTTTATCCTCTGTTTTAGATACTAGAAAATTTTGAATTTCAATGGCATTTATTTACTTGTTAATTTTCAAAATATCAGGTTTAAAAAAAAATGCCTTGGAGTGTATTACATGAATAAGTAATTTCAATGTCTTTAAAAACAACAGTAGCATGAAAATAAGAACCACTGCTCCTTTGTTTGTACTAATTAAAACTTGGGCTTTGTAGCAACTTAAAAGAAGGATTTTCTTCTGCACTGTTCCCTAGAAAGCTGATTATCAGCTCACGGGTCAAGGGATTGCAAAAGGCAGTGTCACAGTATAAATATATCACAGCAAATGTTTAGTAAATATTTATTAATGCAATCATGCCCAGCAGGTCATTGGAACCCTTGTCCATAAATATAGTCTTAAGAGGTTCTAGTATTGCTCTGTGGCTGCTTGTCTGGAACTTGAAGAATTGAGGAAGAGGGGTCTTTTCAGTTTGGAGCCACCTTGGAAGATTCACTGTGGTGCCATAGCTCAGAAAATCATATGAATTTATGAGTTATGTGCCCAAGTATACCTAGGTATACTTAAATATAGTCTTGCAATCTGTCAAATAATATTTACAATATAAATTTGATATCTTGTCAGAAAAAATACTAGCCCTTACTATATTCTTGTCACTTTACATGTATTTACAAATTTAATTGTAACGATAACTCTATGATGCATGTAGTATTATTAGCCTATTTTAAAGATGAGTAAACCAAGGTACAGAGAAGTTATTTCTGTTTCTTAGAGTAAAGCCTCTTTACATTAAAATGTATGCTAGAGAAAGTTTAAAAAGTCTCTTTTCCTAGAAAAACATACTCCTCTCTTTCCCTCACTTAATCATGCCTAGTTGTTGAGACCACATGACTACAAAGAAATTATCACAATTTACTTGATGATGTGCATGCATGCTAAGTCTGACTCTTTGGAACCCTATGGGCTGTAGACAACCAGGCTTCTCTGTCCATGGAATTCTCCAGGCAAGAATGCTGAAGTGGGTTGCCATGCCCTCCTCCAGGGGATCTTCCCAACCCAGAGGTCAAACCCTGTCTCTTATGTCTCCCACTGGCAGGCAGGTTCTTTACCACTAGCACCACCTGAGAAGCCCCTTACCTGGTGACAATATATAACCAATTAGAGGCTAAGTATATAAGAAGAAATTAGCAGCCACACCAAGTGCTTGCTTTTTCAAACTTGAACACACAAAATTATAGGATAAAGAAGGAAGGAAGGAAAAGGCAAATACCACAGTCTATTTCCCACAAGCTCACTATTCAAGCAGGAGGCTGAACCTAACCTACTGGGTCACTAATTATGAGATTTATGGAGGAAAACTGGGTCATCTCTAAAGCATAGATTCTCATTTAATTTGGGCATTGTAAGATGCTGGCCAGTAAAATAACGTATCTAAGTATATGAGTTCCAGTTTAGGACTAAATTAGATTACAATTCCAGTGCCATCACTAAGTACCTCTATATCCTTTGCTAAATTGTTTCATGTTTTTGTGAAACAGTTTCCTCATCTATAATTATGGAGGGTAGGGGCAGGTAATAATATTAGTAGTTTCTGTCACATCAAACTGTTGAGAGGATTGTTCAACCCAGTGTCTCACACCTGGTAAACACCCCAAAGGTCATTATTAGCAAGTGACATTCCAGGTAGAAGAATAAAACAAATAGGGGTCTGGTATTAGGTATACAGGGCTTCCCTGGTGGCTCAGATGGTAAAGAATCTGCCTGCAATGTGGGAGACCTGGGTTTGATCCCTGGGTTGGGAAGCTACCCTGGAGAAGGGCATGGCAACCCATTCCAGTATTCTTGCCTGAAGAATCCAATGGACAGAGGAGCCTGGCAGGCTACAGTCCATGGGGTCATAAAGAGTCCGACATGACTGAGCAACTAAGCACAGCACAGCATAGTACATTAGGTATACAAGGACGAATAACAACAAATAAGACTAGAAAAAATTCACTATGGGTCATAGGAAGGCCGAGAATGTCATGCTAAAGAGTTCGGATTTATTTTATAGTCACTGGGGAGGCACGGAAGGCTTATGATCAGGTAAGTCCAAATACCATCAAATATAGTCTCAGAAAGATGTGTCGGTTTTTAAATGGAAAACTAAATCAATTCATTGACAGACTGAAGCCACAACTGTGAGCATTATCATGTCTGTCCAAACTCATTGTCAGTTCAGTTCAGTTGTTCAGTGGTGTCCGACTCTTTGCGACCCCATGGATTGCAGCATGCCAGGTTGCCCTGTCCATCACCAACTCCCAGAGCTTGTTCAAACTCATGTCCATCAGATCGATGATGGCTTCCAACCATCTCATCCTCTGTTGGCCCCTTCTCCTCCCACTGTCTATCTTTCCCAGCATGAGGGTCTTTTCCAATGAGTCAGTTCATTGCATCAGGTGGCCAAAGTATTGGAATTTCTGCTTCAGCATCAGTCCTTCCAATGAATATTCAGGACTGATTTCCTTTAGGATGGACTGGTCGGATCTCCTTGCAGTCCAAGGGACTCTCAAGAGTCTTCTCCAACATAACAATTCAAAAGCATCAATTTTTTGGTACTCAGCTTTCTCTATAGTCCAACTCTCACATACATACATGACTACTGGAAAAACCATACCTTTTTTAATAGACAGACTTTTGTTGCTGAAGTAATGTCTCTGCTTTCTAATATGCTGTCTAGGTTGGTCATAGCTTTCCTTCCAAGGAGGAAGCATCTTTTAATTTCATGGCTGCAGTCACCATCTGCAGTGATTTTGACGCCCCCCAAAATAAAGTCTGTCACTGTTTCCATTGTTTTTCCATCTATTTGCCATGAAATGGTGGGACTGGATGCCATGATCTTAGTTTTCTGAATGTTGAGTTTTAAGCCAACTTTTTCACTCTCCTCTTTCACTTTCATCAAGAGGCTGTTTAGTTCTTCTTTACTTTCTGCCATAAAGGTGGTGTCATCTGCATATCTGAGGTTATTGATATTTCTCCTGGCAATCTTGATTCCAGCTTGTGCTTCATTCAGTCTGGCATTTCTCATGATGTACTCTGCATATAATTTAAATAAGCAGTGTGACAATACATAGCCTTGAAGTACTCTGTTCCCAATTTAGAACCAGTCTGTTGTTCCACGTCCGGTTCTAACTGTTGCTTATTGACCTGCATACAGATTTTTCAGGAGGCAGGTAAGGTGGTCTGGTATTCCCATCTCTTGAAGAATTTTCCACAGTTTGTTGCAATCTAGACATTCAAAAGCTTTGGCATAGTCAAAAAAGCAGAAGTAGACGTTTTTCTGGAACTCTCTTGCTGTTCCAATGATCCAATAGATGTTGGCAATTTGATCTCTGGTTCCTCTGCCTTTTCTAAATCCAGCTTGAACATCTGGAAGTTCACAGTTCACATATTGCTGAAGCCTGGCTTGGAGAATTTTGAGCATTACTTTGCTAGCGTGTGAGATGAGTGCAATTGTGTGGTAGTTTGAACATTCTTTGGCATTACCTTTCCTTGGGATTGGAATGAAAACTGACCTTTTCCAGTCCTGTGGCTACTGCTGAGTTTTCCAAATTTGCTGGCATATTGAGTGCAGCACTTCCACAGCATCGTCTTTTAGGGTTTGAAATAGCTTAGCTGGAATTTAATCACCACCACTAGCTTTGTTCATAATGTTTCCTAAGGCCCATTTGACTTCACATTCCAGGATTTCTGGCTCTCAGTGAGTGATCACATCATCGTGGTTATCTGGGGTCATGAAGATCTTTTTTGTATAGTTCTTCTGTGTATTCTTGCCACCTCTTCTTAGTATCTTTTGCTTCTGTTAGGTTCATACCATTTCTCTCCTTTACTGTGTCCATCTTTGCATGAAATGTTCCCTTGGTATCACTAATTTTCTTGAAGAGATCTCTAGTCTTTGCCATTCTATTGTTTTCCTCTATTTCTTTGCATTGATCACTGAAGAAGGCTTTATCTCTCCTTGCTATTCTTTGGAATTCTGCATTCAAATGGGTGTATCTTTCCTTTTCTCCTGTGCCTTTAGCTTCTCTTCTTTTCTCAGCTATTTGTAAGCCCTCCTCAGACAACCATTTTGCCTTTTTTCATTTCTTTTTCTTGGGGATGGTCTTGATCACTGCCTCCTGTACAATGTCACAAACCTCCATCCATAGTTCTTCAGGCACACTGTCAGATCTAATCCCTTCGATCTATTTGTCTCATTGTAGTCTTTGCTTATGATCATTGTTATATAATTACTAGTATAGTAATAATTTGCATTTCAGTTTTATACTTTTATTGAAACTTAAAAGTCCTATTAGACCTGATTGTGAATCTACAATTATAGAATAATTTGCCCTGTTACTCTAAAATTCTAAATTGTTCCCCAGAATTAGACAATGCAGAGGAATAAAAGGAAAATAAATGTAGTGGTGGTGGTTTCGTTGCTAAGTCGTGTCCAACTCTTTGCGACCCCATGGACTGTAGCCTGCCAGGCTTGTCTGTCCATGGGATTCTCCAGGCAAGAATACTGGAGTGGGCTGCCATTTCCTTCTGAAATAAATGTAGTGCTTGGAGGGAAAGATGATTTCTTAAAAGAAAGCTATGAATTTGCCGCTCATTCCCAAGTGGCACTCGTGGAGCCGATTATACAGAGTGAAGTAAGCCAGAAAGAAAAACACCAATACAGTATACTAACACATATATATGGAATTTAGGAAGATGGCAATGACGACCCTGTATGCAAGACAGGGAAAGAGACACAGATGTGTATAATGGACTTTTGGACTCAGAGGGAGAGGGAGAGGGTGGGATGATTTGGGAGAATGACAGTCTAACATGTATACTATCATGTAAGAATTGAATCGCCAGTCTATGTCTGACGCAGGATGCAGCATGCTTGGGGCTGGTGCATGGGGATGACCCAGAGAGATGTTATGGGGAGGGAGGTGGGAGGGGGGTTCATGTTTGGGAACGCATGTAAGAATTAAAGATTTTAAAATTTAAAAAATAAAAAACTAAACAAACAAACAAAAAAACAAAAAAACACAGCTGCCAATGCAGGAGATGTAGGAGACTTGGGTTTGATGCCTGGGATGGGAAGATCCTCTAGAGGAGGGCATGGAAAACCACTCCAATATTCTTGCCTGGAGAATCCCATGGACAACGGATCCTGGCAGGCTACAGTCCATGGTTTCACACAGAGTCAGACATGACTGAAACAACTTAGCATGCATTCACTTGATCCTCAGGGCACAGGAATGTTGGGCCTCAAATGCCAGAGAAGATTTCAGGGTCGTTCTTGGAATGGTTTTTTGGTCAAAGTAGAGAGGTCCCAAACTGGTGATTCTGAGAAACACTAAGCCAGGAGAGAAGAGGAAGTGGAGAGAGGAGGGAAGAAATGAACGATAAACAGAAGGATGAAGTAGTGTGTTGAAAGTCAGAGTAGTAAATAGGTAAATAGCTAAGATTTTCACAGCAGAGTCCCCAGAAGCTAAAGGGGAGAGTTAGGCAACGTGAGTTTGGATTAGGATGCTATGAACCAAGGGCTTATCTGAAGTCCTGTCTCAGAACATATTGAAGAAGGTGAGTGGGAGGCTGTTTATGAGCCCTGAATAAACCGTGAAATGATAGAAATTAAAGTCATGGCATCAAACTTGAACTGTGAAACTTATAGAAGGAAGAATTTTAGTTCATAGGCAATTATCAAATGGAAACTGTTTCCTTTGAGAACAATTACTTTTTTATGCCATGAAATTATTTATACGCTGTTCAGTTCAGTTCAGTTGCTCAGTCGTGTCCAACTCCTTGCGACCCCATGAATGGCAGCATGCCAGGCCTCCCTGTCCATCACCAGCTCCTGGAGTTCACTCAAACTCATGTCCATCGAGTCAGTGAACCACCCAGCCATCTCACCCTCTGTCGTTCCCTTCTCCTCCTTCCCCAATCCCTCCCAGCATCAGGGTCTTTTCCAATGAGTCAACTCTTTGCATGAGCTGGCCAAAGTATTGGAGTTTCAGCTTTAGCACCAGTCCTTCCATGAACACCCAGGACTGATCTCCTTTAGAATGGACTGGTTGGATTTCCTTGCAGTCCAAGGGACTCTCAAGAGTCTTCTCCAGCACCACAGTTCAAAAGCATCAATTCTTTGTCACTCAGCTTTCTTTACAGTTCAACTCTCAAATGCATACATGACCACTGGAAAAACCATAGCCTTGACTAGACGGACCTTTGTTGGCAAAGTAATTTCTCAGTTTTTTAATATGCTGTCTAGTTTGGTCATAACTTTCCTTCCAAGGAGTACGCGTCTTTTAATTTCATGGCTGCAATCACCATCTGCAGTGATTTTGGAACCCCCCAAAATAAAGCCTGACACTGTTTCCACTGTTTCCCCATCTATTTGCCATGAAGTGATGGGACTGGACACCATGATCTTAGTTTTCTGAATGTTGAGCTTTAAGCCAACTTTTTCACTCTCCTCTTTCACTTTCACCAAGAGGCTTTTTAGGTCCTCTTCACTTTCTGCCATAAGAGTGGTATAATCTGCATATCTGAGGTTATTGATATTTCTCCCAGCAATCTTGGTTCCAGCTTGTGCTTCTTCCAGCCCAGCGTTTCTCATGACGTACTCTGCATATAAGTAAAATAAGCAAGGTGACAATATACAGCCTTGATGTACTCCTTTTCATATTTGGAACCAGTCAGGCACTCTGTCTATCAGATCTAGTCTCTTAAATCTATTTCGCACTTCCACTGTATAATCATAAGCGATTTGATTTAGGTCATACCTGAATGATCTAGTGGTTTTCCCTACTTTCTTCAATTTAAGTCTGAATTTGGCAATAAGGAGTTCATGATCTGAGCCACAGTCAGCTCCCAGTCTTGTTTTTGTTGACTGTATAGAGCTTCTCCATCTTTGGCTGCAAAGAATATAATCAATCTGATTTCGGTGTTGACCATCTGGTGATGTCCATGTGTAGAGTCTTCTCTTGTGTTGTTGGAAGAGGGTGTTTGCTATGACCAGTGCATTTTCTTGGCAAAACTCTATTAGTCTTTGCCCTGCTTCATTCCGCATTCCATGGCCAAATTTGCCTGTTACTCCAGGTGTTTCTTGACTTCCTACTTTTGCATTCCAGTTCCCTATAATGAAAAGGACATCTTTTTGGGGTGTTGGTTCTAAAAGGTATTGTAGGTCTTCATAGAACCATTCAACTTCAGCTTCTTCAGTGTTACTCAGGGCATAGGCTTAGATTACTCTGATATTGAATGGTTTGCCTTGGAAATGAACAGAGATCATTCTGTCATTTTCGAGATTGCATCCAAGTACTGCATTGTTGACCATGATGGCTACTCCATTTTTTCTAAGGGATTCCTGCCCACAGTAGTAGATATAATGGTCATCTTAGTTAAATTCACCCATTCCAGTCCATTTTATTTCACTGATTCCTAGAATGTCAACATTCACTCTTGCCATCTCCTGTTTGACCACTTCCAATTTGTCTTGATTCATGGGCCTGACATTCCAGGTTCCTATGCAGTATATTGCTCTTTACAGCATTGGACCTTGCTTCTATCACCAGTTACATCCACAACTGGGTATTGTTTCTGCCTTGGCTCCATCCCTTCATTATTTCTGGAGTTATTTCTCCACTGATCTCCAGTAGCATATTCGTCACCTACTGACCCCGGGAGTTCCTCTTAAAGTATCTTATCATTTTGTCTTTTCATACTGTTCATGAACAGTATTTATACACTATTTCATGCTGTTCTCGAACACTATTTATACACTGCTGCTGCTGCTGCTGCTAAGTCATTTCAGTCGTGTCTGACTCTGTGTGGCCCCATAGATGGCAGCCCACCAGGCTCCCCCATCCCTGGGATTCTCCAAGCAAGAACACTGGAGTGGGTTGCCATTTCCTTCTCCAATGCATTAAAGTGAAAAGTGAAAGTAAAGCCGCTCAGTCGTGCCCGACTCTTAGCGACCCCATGGACTGCAGCCTACCAGGCTCCTTCATCCATGGGATTTTCCAGGCAAGAGTACTGGAGTGGGTTGCCGTTGCCTTCTCCGGATTTATACACTAGCAGGCCTATATTTATACACTAGTAGGGCATCCGGTCCCATAACTTCATGGGAAATAGATGGGGAAACAGTGGAAACAGCGTCAGACTTTATTTTGGGGGGCTCCAAAATCACTGCAGATGGTGATTGCAGCCATGAAATTAAAAGACGCGTACTCCTTGGAAGGAAAGTTATGACCAAACTAGACAGCATGTTAAAAAACTGAGAAATTACTTTGCCAACAAAGGTCCATCTAGTCAAGGCTATGGTTTTTCCAGTGGTCATGTATGCATTTGAGAGTTGAACTGTAAAGAAAGCTGAGTGACAAAGAATAGATGCTTTTGAACTGTGGTGTTGGAGAAGACTCTTGAGAGTCCCTTGGACTGCAAGGAGATCCAACCAGTCCATTCTGAAGGAGATCAACCCTGGGATTTCTTTGGAAGAAATGATGCTAAAGCTGAAACTCCAATACTTTGGCCAGCTCATGCGAAGAGTTGACTCATTGGAAAAGACTCTGATGCTGGGAGGGATTGGGGGCAGGAGGAGAAGGGGACGACAGAGGATGAGATGGCTGCATGGCATCACTGAGTCGATGGATGTGAATCTGAGTGAACTCTGGGAGTTGGTGATGGACAGTGAGGCCTGGCGTGCTGCGATTCATGAGGTCGCAAAGAGTCGGACACGACTGAGGGACTGAACTGAACTGAACTGAGGCCTATATTATGCAGAACTGAATTCTACATCATTCTCATCACTGTCCTTAGGAGGGAATGAAGGGAAGCATCAGTCAAGTTCTTATTGATGATTTTTGAATTTATATTTGGTACAATAAGGAACTAAGTAAATTATGGTACATTAATCTTATGGAATTCCATACAACATGAAAATGGATATACATGGAAACCAAATTTAAATGAAAAGCAAATTGTAATAAAGGGCCAAAAATCTTGTATGATCTCCAATTATATCTATGTGAGCACATTTTTAAAAAAATAAAATATAGGAGTAGAAACTGGAATGAAACACAGAGAAATAAAAATAACTTTGTTATATTCATAGAGATAGAATCTTTTCTCTTTCAAATTTTATGATATATTCCTTTAATATGATGCTTTTCTCTTTTTGTTTTTGCTCTTCAAGAGTAATTAATGCTTGTGACAAAAAAGTTAAGGGAGTAAATAATTATGGATAGGAAAAATGAAAAGTTCTCAAATTCAGTTTTCAGTCACATGAATGTACATATATTTCTCCATGTAATAGTAAGATGAACCCAGATCCCAGTTTAAGACAATTAGGGGATCACTGAAGGTTCCAATATTGTTTCCTTTCTTATTCCATTCTTCCTTTCTGGATGATGTCATTCAATGACTTCAACTACCACGTTTTCAGTTCAGTTCAGTTCAGTCGCTCAGTCGTGTCTGTCTGTCTCTTTGCGACCCCATGAATCACAGCACGCCAGGCCTTCCTGTCCTTCACCAGCTCCCGGAGTCCACTCAGACTCACGTCCATCGAGTCAGTGATGCCATCCAGCCATCTCATCCTCTGTCGTCCCCTTCTCCTCCTGCCCCCAATCCCTCCCAGCATCAGGTCTTTTCCAATGAGTCAACTCTTCGCATGAGGTGGCCAAAGTACTGGAGTTTCAGCTTTAGCATCATTCCTTCCAAAGAAATCCCAGGGTTGATCTCCTTCAGAATGGACTGGTTGGATCTCCTTGCAGTCCAAGGGACTCTCAAGAGTCTTCTCCAACACCACAGTTCAAAAGCATCTATTCTTCGGTGCTCAGCTTTCTTCACAGTCCAACTGTCACATCCATACAAGACCACTGGAAAAACCATAGCCTTGACTAGATGGACCTTTGTTGGCAAAGTAATGTCTCTGCTTTTGAATATGCTATCTAGGTTGGTCATAACTTCTCTTCCAAGGAGTAAGCGTCTTTTAATTTCATGGCTGAAGTCACCATCTGCAGTGATTTTGGAGCCCAAACAAATAAAGTCTGACACTGTTTCCACTGTTTCTCCATATATTTGCCATGAAGTGATGGGACCAGAGGCCACGATCTTCGTTTTCTGAATGTTGAGCTTTAAGCCAACTTTTTCACTCTCCACTTTCACTTTCCTGAAGAGGTTTTTTAATTCCTCTTCACTTTCTGCCATAACGGTGGTGTCATCTGCATATCTGAGGTTATTGATATTTCTCCCAGAAATCTTGATTCCAGCTTGTGCTTCTTCAAGCCCAGCCTTTCTCATGATGTACTCTGCATATAAGTTAAATAAGCAGGGTGACAATGTACAGCCTTGATGTACTCCTTTTCCTATTTGGAACCAGTGTGTTGTTCCATGTCCAGTTCTAACTGTTGCTTCCTGACCTGCATATAGGTTTCTCAAGAGGCAGGTCAGGTGGTCTGGTATTCCCATCTCTTTCAGAATTTTCCACAGTTTATTGTGATCCACACAGTCGAAGGCTTTGGCATAGTCAATAAAGCAGAAATAGATGTTTTTCTGGAACTCTCTTGCTTTTTCCATGATCCAACGGATGTTGGCAATTTGATCTCTGGTTCCTCTGCCTTTTCTAAGACCAGCTTGAACATCAGGAAGTTCCCGGTTCACGCATTGCTGAAGCCTTGCTTGCAGAATTTTGAGCATTACTTTACTAACATGTAAGATGAGTGCCATTGTGTGGTAGTTTGAGCATTCTTTGGCATTGCCTTTCTTTGGGATTGGAATGAAAACTGACCTTTTCCAGTCCTGTGGCCACTGCTGAGTTTTCCAAATTTGCTGGCATATTGAGTGCAGCACTTTCACCGCATCATCTTTCAGGATTTGAAATATCTCAACTGGAATGCCATCACCTCCACTAGCTTTGTTCATAGTGATGCTTTCTAAGGCCCACTTGACTTCACATTCCAGGATGTCTGGCTCTAGGTGAGTGATCACATCATCGTGATTATCTTGGTCGTGAAGATCCTTTTTGTACAGTTCTTCTGTGTATTCTTGCCACCTCTTATTAATATCTTCTGCTTCTGTTAGGTCTATACTATTTCTGTCCTTTATCGAGCCCATTTTTGCATGAAATATTCCCTTTGTATCTTTTAAAAATTTATTTTAATTGGAGGTTAATTACTTTACAATATTGTATTGGTTTTGCCATACATCAACAGGTATCCACCACAGTATACATGTATTTCCCATCCTGAACCCCCTCCCTCCTCCCTCCCCATACCATCCCTCTGGCTCGTCTCAGTGCACTAGCCCCAAGCTCCCAGTATCACGCATTGAACCTGGACTGGCGACTTGTTTCATATATGATATTATACATGTTTCAATTCAAATCTTGACTTCTAGCCTAGCTTTCTTTCCTGAACTTCAGACTTCTATAGCCATCAACTAATCACACAATTTCCACCTGGATATACCACAAGAAGGAGAAGGAAATGTCAACCCACTCCAATATTCCTGCCTGGAGAGTCCCATAGATGGAGGAGCCTGGTGGGGTACAGTCCATGGAGTTGTAAAGTTGGACATGACTTAGCGACTAAACCACCAACATATCATAGGCCTCTCATATTCTAAAATTCTATCATCTCTGCACCTTCCAAACTTGCTTCTCTTCTTTATTCCCTACTTTAAATAATCATGGTTCAAATAGTTTTACAGATGAAATTCCTTGGCTCCTTCCTTTCCCTCACCAGCAACACTAAATTAATTTGCCTATTTCATCCATTCCACTTTTAGAGTATCTTTTTGATCTAGTTTACTTCTTCTCTCTCCTCTGCAATTGTCCTATCCCAGACCATCATCATCTCTCACTTGACCTATATTAATAGCTTCTCCCTGCTTCTAGTATTGTTACCCCTTTACTGTAAGCTCCACATTTATGTCAGAATTATTCCTTTGGAACAGAGTTTGACTCACATAATTTTTCTCAAATATTTGCCTAACTTTAAAAAATCTAAGCACTTAACATGGCTTTTCAAGTATTTCAAGATCTGGCCCTGACAGTCAACTTGTATAGTAAATCTCTCCACTCATCCTAAACTCCTGTAGCTCCTTTTTGGAACACTTCCTGGTCTTTGTCCCCTGCCCTTGCACTTGTTTTCTAGTCGCTAAAATCCTAAATTTCAGAGCCTAACTCAAATATCACCCTTTTCATGAAGTCAATGTTATGTGCCTCACTGGAAAGCAGCTATTTTTCCCTTTTTATTCTCACTGAACACTACCTGAGCTTCTTTTATAGCACCTATTTCAAACTTCCTTGCATCATAATGATTTGTGTCATGACAGTGAACTTTACTAGACTGCAAGTTGCTTGAAGACAGAAATAGTATTGCACTGATTGCTTATCCCTGAAGATATCACAGTGCCTAGAACATTGAAGATACTGTTTTGAATTGAATTAAACTGAATCTGTGACCTGAGACTGATGAAGATTTGTCCCTCCTTGCCTCTTCTCGCAACAACTACAGGACTCAGGATACAGTTTGGTTATACAGAAACTTGTATATCAGAGAGCTGTTCTTAACCAGAATGTATTCTGTTTTCCTCTGACCTGGAAACAAGTTAAATAGCCATGTCCTAGGCCCAAATCTCTAACTGTTCCTTCTTTCCACTAATAAGCCTAGCCTTAGCACACAAAGGCCAGCAGAAACAATCTTGTCAGAGTAGTGAGAAATACATGATTCATTTATCAACTAGCTGGAGTTTGGGAAGGAATTGAGAGATCCATCTGCTGAAATCTCACCATTCATCAGCAGTACGTTGTCCTGGGCAGCCAGCCTGCTGTTAGCTACTTACTAATTTTAACTCATTTTCCTTTTCTCTGAAAGGTTCTTGGGTTAATTTATTGACTATATAAAAAGAATCAGAAAAACCACCACAAATTGTGGGATTAACATTGACTTGTGTCAGAAAACCTGGATCTTAATCATGATTCTGCTACTAACTTGCTATCAAATATTGGGTAACTGACTTCCTTTCTCTGAGTTTCTCTAATCTGCAATCATTAAAAAGTCTTTTTCTTTTTAACCTGTAATCTAATTTTCAACCTTTTAAAATGTGTAAAACAGTTTTAAGTAAAGATAGCAACTCCATAAAAGGAGAGGATAAAGAATGAGATGACTTACACCAGCCAGAACTGCCATCATCAAAAAAATCCACAAACAGTAAATGCTGGAGAGGGTGTGGAGGGACAGGAATCCTCCTACACTGTTGGAGAAATGTAAGTTGATCTAATCACTATGGAGAACAGTATGGAGGTTCCTTAAAAAACTAAAAATACAGCTAACATACAACCCTACAATCCCACTTAAATCCAGAGAAAAACATGATCTGAAAGTATACATGCACCCCAATATTCACTGTAGCACTGTTTAAAATAGCCAAGATATGGAAGCAACCTAAATGTCCATCGACAGAGGAGTGGATAAACAAGATTGTAATATTCCAGTATATATGTATATATACTGGAATATTACACAGCCATTAATAATGAAATAACACTGTTTGCAGCAACATGGATGGACCTAGGGATTGTCATACTGCATGAACTAAGTCAGACAGAGGAGAAATATCATAAGCTATTCCTTATATGTGGAATCTAAAAAGGAATAAATACAAATAAACTTACAAATCAGAAGGAGACTCACAGACTAAGAGAATGAACTTATGGTTGCTGGGGGAAGGGATAGCTAGGGACTTTGGGAAGGTAAGGTACACACTGCTATGTTTAAAATGGATAACCCTATAAAGACCTACTGTATAGCACATGGAACTCTGGTCGATGTGTGGCAGCTTGGATGAAAGGGGGTTTGGGGGAGTATGGATACATGTATATGTATGGCTGAATCCCTTCTCTGTTCACCTGAAACTATCGTAACATTGTTAATCAGCTACAAACCAATATAAAATAAAATTAAAAAAAAATAATGGGATGACAAGAAGTATTTTGTCTTCATAAAGCAGTACAAAATCGATCCATTATCAAAGATCATTTAATTGAGGTATGATACAACATTAATTTGGCTTCATATGTACAACATAAGGAGAAGGCAATGGCAACCCACTCCAGTACTCTTGCCTGGAAAATCCCATGGACGGAGAAGCCTGGTAGGCTTCAGTCCATGGGGTCGCTAAGAGTTGGACATGACTGAGGGACTTCACTTTCACTTTTCACTTTCATGCATTGGAGAAGGAAATGGCAACCCACTCCAGTGTTCTTGCCTGGAGAATCCCAGGGATGGGGGACCCTGATGGGCTGCCATCTATGTGGTAGCACAGAGTCAGACACGACTGAAGTGACTTAGCAGCAGCAGCAGCAGTACAACACAATGATTCAGTATTTGTATATGTTGTGAAATAATCAACTCAGTAAGTCTAGTTAACATCTGTCACCATACATAGTAACATAATTCTTTGCTTGAGATGAAAACTTTTAAGATTTACTCTCAACAACTTTCAAATATGCAACAGTATTATTTACCATAGCTACCATGATGTCCATAATGTCCCATGATAACTGGAAGTTTGTACCTTTTGACTGCTTTCACCCATTTTGCCCACCTCCACACCCTGACTCTGGCAACTACAAATCTGTTCTCTGTATCTATGAGCTTGTTTGATCTTTTTAAGATTCCATGTTTAAGTAAGATGCTACTGCTAAGTCGCTTCAGTCATGTCCGACTCTGTGCGATCCCATAGACAGCAGCCCACTAGGTTCCCCCGTCCCTGGAATTCTCCAGGCAAGAACACTTGAGTGGGTTGCCATTTCCTTCTCCAATGTATGAAAGTGAAAAGCGAAAGTGAAGTCGCTTAGTCATGCCGACTCTTAGCGACCCCATGGACTGCAGCCTACCAGGCTCCTCCATCCATGGGACTTTCCAGGCAAGAGTACTGGAGTGGGGTGCCATTGCCTTCTCCGTTAAGTAACATAGTTCTTAAGTATTTGTCTTTCCCTGTCTGATTTACTACACTTAGCATAATGCTCTTAAGTTCCATCCATGTTGTCATGAATGGCAAGATTTCATTCTTTTTATGGCTAAATAACCTTCCACTGTATGCTTGTAGTCTGTTTATGACTGAATAACATTACATTATGTGAGATGTATTTTCTTTTTTTAAAAAATTAATTCATTTATTTTAGGCTAAGTACTTTACAATATTATGGTTGTTTTCCCCATACATTGACACGAATCAGCCACGGGTGTACATGTGTCCCCCCCATCCTGAACCCCCCTCCCACCTCCCTCTCCACCCTATTGCTCTGGGCTGTCCCAGAGCACCGGCTTTGAGTGTCCTTTTTCATGCATCAAACTTGCACTGGTCATCTATTTTACATATGGTAATATACATGTTTCAGTGCAAATAAAAACCACAATGAAGTACCATCTCACGCTGGTCAGAATGGCTGCCATCAAAAAGTCTGCAAGCAATAAATGCTGGAGATGTATTTCCTTTATCCATTCATCTGCTGATGAACACTTAGGTTTTTTTTCCTATATTTTGGTTATTATAAATAATTCTGCAATGAACCGAGGGGTGCATATATCCATTTTGAGTTGGTGTTTTCATTTCCTTTGGATAAATACCTAGAAGTAGAATTACTGGATTATATGGTACTTTTATTTTTAATTTTTTGAGGAATCTCCATAGTGGCTAAACCAGTTTACATTTTCATCAACAGGCACAAGAGTTCCCTTTTCTCCACATCCTTGCTAACACTTGTTATTTTTTGTATTTTTCATAATAGTCATTCTCAAATGTGTGAAGTGATATTATTGTTGGTTTTGTTTGCATTTCCCTGATTATTAGTGATATTGAGCATCTTTTTATGTACCCCTTGGCCATTTGTATGTCTTCTGTAGAAAATGTCTATTCAGAGCTTCTGTCCATTGTTTAATCAGATTGTTTGTGGGGTTTTGTTATTAAGGTATATAAATTATTTTTCAGATATATCATTTGCAATATCTCCCATTCAGTAGACTGGCTTTTCATTTTGTTGGTGGTTTCCTTTGATGTGCAGAAGCTTTTTAGTTTGATGTAGTCCCATTTGTTTACTTTGCTTTTGTTGCTTTGTCTGAGGACACAGATAAAGAAAACAAAACAAAACAAAAACAAAACTATTGCTGAAGTTTTTGTCACTGAAGTTTTTGGTGACAAATCCAAAAACTCATCACCAAGACCTATGTCAAGGACCTTACTACCTCTGTTTTCTTCTAGGAGTTTATGGTTTCAGGTCTCACATTCAAGTCTTTAATCTATTTTGAGTTAACTTTTGTGTATGTGTAAAATAATGGTCCAGTTTCATTATTTTGCATGTGGTTGTCCAGTTTTTGCAACATCATTTATTTAAGAGACTGTCCCTCCTCCATTGTATATTATTGGCTCCTATGTTGTAAATTAATTGACCATATATGCCTGGGTTTATTTCTGGGCTACCTAATCTATTCAACTGATCTGTGTGTCAATTTGAAATTTCAAAGTATCAGTTTGAAATAGAGCAGAATAGTTGCCCAGAAAAAAACCCATCACAGAACATGATGCTGCTAGCTTTTGGTTTTTCCTCAAGATTCCTTTGGCTATTCAGGGAAAGACCATTTAATTTTTAAAGATCAACAACACCAAAAGCATAAATTAAAGTGCAAGAAAAAACTTTTGATAAATATGATTTAATTAAAGATTTTAAATTTATTTTCTCCCACAGTAGTTAAGCATGCCTTTTAAATGAATTAGAGCTGAGGAAAATTAGCATGTGCATCATTCAGGATTAGAGGAGCCAACATGCAAAATCTCTAAAAAGATGAAGTTTGACCAGGTCATGTGTAAAATCCTTTCATGCTTTGACATTGTGTAGGATATGACAATGGTAATGCACCCATCAAAGTAGTAGATGCTCAACAAACTCTTATACACATTAGGTAAAATTTATTAAGTGTTTGAGTTTGTGGCATAGGCTGTAAATGCTGAAGAAATTCAGATAGAAGGTTTGCAGAAACAGAAAGTAAAGGGTTGGAATACTAAGAATATAATTTCTGTGTTCAACTTTGAGTTTTGGGATAAATTTTTGAGATGGTTCCCAAAGCCCTTAAAGAAGGGTCATTAATTGTATTACTTATTTTTGTGATTTTTTTATTCTTGATATTTTTATACTTGATTGGTAAGAGAGATAAGGGAAAGGGAAAGGAAGAAATATAACTTACATTTATGAAGAGCCTTCCATATGGTAAGAAGCACATATATACTATCATATTTAACCTTCACAACAATCACCAGAAGTGTGTAAGTCAGTATTATTATTCCTATTTTTAACATATTAAAAAAAAAAGCCACAGAGAGGTCTGGTAAATTCCCAGAGTTCATTTTCGTAGTATAAAAACAGATCCAGAAATAAAACCTAGATCTTATTAACTCCAAAACCCTTACTCCTTCCACTACTATGCCACTTCGAGTTAGCATGCTTTCTGAAGACAGTCTTCTCACATTATTTCAATGTGAATAACAAGAAGAATTCTCAGATAAGATTTTAGAGTTTAGGGACTCATTCACATAGAACTTTTGTTCAATAAGCTGTATTCAAAACCTTTGGTACCTTCAGTGTACTACCTGAACCTCATCTTGAGCTCTGAAGATCCTTTTATACAGAACAGATTCATTCTCCAAGTTCTCCCAATATTATTTATACATCACAAAAGAAAAATTAAAATGGAGAATTCCCTGGTGGTCTGGTGGTTAGGACTCCATGCTTCCACTGCAGGGGCCCAGGTTTGATTCCTGGCTGGGGAACTAAAATCCCACAAGCCATGCAGTGCAGTCAAAAAAAAAAAAAACAGAGAGAGAGAGAGAATTCAAATGGCTCTCAAACCTAGAGGGAACATAAAATCACTCATAATTTGATAAAATCAAATTAAAACCACACTGAGATACTATTTCTCAACTCTCAGACTGACAAAAATTTTAAGGTATGACAACAGATTCTGTTTCTTAGGTTGTAGGAAAATAAGTACTCTGATATATCACTGATGGGAATTCCAATTGGTACAACTTTTCTGGAATGAAATCTGACAATATCTTAGAAAACCATACACGACTTTTAATTTGACTGATCAACCTTACTCCTAAGAATGTAATCTGAAGATAAACTTCCAACAACATAAAAATATGTATGTGCCAGGTTGTTTATTCCAACATCCTTTTGCAATGGCAAAATACTGGGAAACAACCTAAATATTCACACATAGGAGAGTGGTCAAATAAACTGTGGTATACCTAAACAATGAAGAACTGCATTAGTTATACATTTCAGTGAAATAAATAACCACAATTTTTGTGGCTTTAAAACCACATGTTTATTGCTTCAAGTTTTCTCTGAGCCAGCAATCTTGGCATGTTTTAGCTGAGTCTTCTGCTTTAGAGATTCTCATAAGATGCAATCAAGGTGTTGGCCAGGACTGGGACTTATTTGAAGCTAAACTGGGGAAAGATCCACCTCTAAGCTTATATGATTGTTGGAAGGACTCAGACCCTTCTGGATTCAGCTTTTCGCTAATTGTCAACTGGAATTTGTCCTTAGCAACTATAGGGTTACCATAGATTTTTGCTATGTGGGCCTCTCCATACAGTGGCTTCCTTCATTAAAGCCAACAAGGTAGAGACTCAATGTAGTCTTCTGAAAGATAGTCATTACAATCTTATTCAACATAATCATAGATGTAACATCCTATCACTTTTGCCATATTCCATTGGTTAGAGGCAAGTCATAAATAATGTCCACATTCGAGAGAAGGGAATTATGCAAGGGCATGAGCATTAGGAGACAGAGATCATGGAGTACCTTCGGAGTCTATCTTGTTAGAAGTACTATGTAGTTGTAAAAAAAAGTATGAGAGCACTTCTTGTTCAAGATGGCAGAGTAGAAGGACGTGCACACATCTCTTGTGAGAGCACCAAAATTACAACTAGCTATTGAACAACCATCAACAGAAGGATTCTGGAACCTACCGAAAATAGATATCCCACATCCAAAGACAAAGATTAAGCTGCAGTGAGACAGTAAGAGGCATGCAAACACAATAAAATCTAATCCTATACCACCCAGGTGGGTGACCCACAAACTGGAGAACAAGAATACCAAAGAAGATCTCCCACTGTTGTGAAAATCCTGAGCCTCACATCAGGCTTCTCAGCTTTGAGATCTGGCAAAGAGACTGGGACTCACCAGCGAATCTGACGTTGAAGGCCAATAGGATTTGATTACAGGATTTTTACAGGACTGGGGGAAAACAGAGACTCCATTCTTGGAGGACACAAAAAACTCTTGTGCACACCAAGGCCCAGGAGAAAGGAGCAGTGACCTCATGGAAGACTGAACCAGATCTACCTGCTAGTGTTGGAGAATCTCCTGTGGAGGTGTGAGTAATCAGTGACTCACTGCAGGGACCATTGGCACTAACAATAAGCAGTTCTGGAAGGGGCCCCTTGGCATAAGTTCTCTTGGAGGTTGATGTTAACCCTATCTTAGAGTTCAAAGACCCCAGGGCTGGTTGGTCTCAGGTAAAACAACTAACAGGGAGGGAGTGCAACTCCCCCATCAGCAGATACTTGGATTAAAGTTTTATTGAGCATGGCCCTGCCCACCAGAGAAAGACCCAATTTTTCCCACTGCCTGTCCCTCCCATTAGGAAGCTTAGACAAGCCTCTTAGCCTCCTCCATCAGAGGGGAGACAGAAGCAGCAAAAAGAACAACAACTCGCAGTGGCTAGAATGAAAACCACATTACAGAACATTAATCAGAATGAAACAACAGA
This sequence comes from Ovis canadensis, assembly GCF_042477335.2. Taxonomy (NCBI): domain Eukaryota; kingdom Metazoa; phylum Chordata; class Mammalia; order Artiodactyla; family Bovidae; genus Ovis; species Ovis canadensis. The sequence goes on from NC_091727.1 coordinate 68,693,638, forward strand.
GGGTTATGTCCCAGATAAAGGGATAAGATAAAACTGTAGAAAAACAACTAAATGAAGTGGAGATAGGCAACCATCCAGGAAAAGAATTCAGAATAATGATTGTGAGGATTATCCAGGATTTCAGAAACAGAATGGAGAAGATGCAAGAAATGTCTACCAAAGACTAAGAAGTAAAGAACAAACAGAGATGAATAATACACTAGAAGGAATCAATAGCAGAATAACTGAGGCCAAAGAATGGAAGTGACCTGGAGGACAGAATGATGGAAATCACTGCTGCAGAACAGAATAGAGAAAAAGAAAAAGAAAAAAAATAACAGAAGACAGCCTCAGAAACTTCTGGGACAACATTAAACACACCAACATTTGCATTATAGGGATCCTAGAAGGAAAAGAAAGAGAAAGGACCTGAGAAAATACTTGAAGAGATAATAGCTGAAAACTTCCCAAACATGGGAAAAGAAATAATCAACCAAGTCCAGGAAGCACAGAGTCCCAGGCAGGATAAACCCAAGGAGGAACACACGGAGACACATAGTAATCAAAATGATGAAAATAAAAGACAAAGATAAAATATTTAAAGAAATAAGGAGAAAAGGACAAATAACATTCAAGGGAACTCCCATAAGGTTATCAGCTGATTTCTCAACAGAAACTCTACAAGAGAGAAGGGAATGACATGATATGGTTAAAGTGCTGAAACAGAAGAAACTACAACCAAGAATACTCTACCCAGCAAGACTCCCCTTCAGATTTGACAGAAAAATAAAATACTTTCCAGACAAGTAAATGTGGAGAGAATCTACCAAACTAGTTTAACGACAAACGCTAAAGGAATTTCTCTGGGCAGGAAACACAATAGAAGGAAAAGACCTACACAAAATAAACCCCAAACAATTAAGAATATGGTAATAGGATCATACATATCGGTAATTACCTTATATGTAAATGGGTGAAACGCACCAACCAAAAGACATAGACTGGCTGGCTGGATGGAAAGGTGCGTGTATGCGCTTCCACTTACCACATCACTCTACTTAACCCTCCAAACTGTATGTAATTATTTTATATTGTTAGGTTAATCATGTCTCCATTATGGCTTGCAACTGTTGTTCAGTGGCTAAATCATGTCTGACTCTTTTGCAGCCCAATGGACTGCAGCATGCCAGGCTCCTCTGTCCTTTACTGTCTCCCAGATTTTCCTGAAATTTACGTCATTGAGTCAGTGATGCTATACAAAAATCTCATTCTCTGCCACCCCCTTCTCCTTTTGCCTTCAATCTTTCCTAGTATCATGATCTTTTCCAATGAGTTGGCTCGTGACATCAGATGGCCAACATATCGAGCTTCAGCTTTAGCATCAGTCCTTCCAATGAATATTCAGGACTGATTTCCTTTAGGATGGACTGGTTGGATCTCCTTGTAGTCCAAGGGACTCTCAAGAGTCTTCTCCAACATCACAGTTCAAAAGCATCAATTCTTCAGCGCTTAGCTTTCTTTATAGTCCACTCTCACATCCATACACGACTACTGGAAAAACCATAGCCTTGACTAGAGAGTCCTTTATTGGCAAAGTAATGTCTCTGCTTTTAAATGTGCTGTCTAGATTCATCATAAGTTTTCTTCCAAGGAGTAAGCGTCTTCTAATTTCATGGCTGCAGGCACCATCTGCAGTCACCAGTGATTTTGGAGCCCCCCAAAATAAAGTCTGTCACTGTTTCCATTGTTTCTCCATCTATTTGCCATGCAGTGATGGGACCAGATGCCATGATCTTCGTTTTCTGAATGTTGAGTTTTAAGCCAACTTTTTCACTCTCCTCTTTCACTTTCATCAAGAGGCTTTTTAGTTCTTCACTTTCTGCCATAAGGGTGGTGTCATCTGCATATTTGAGGTTATTGATATTTCTCCCGGCAATCTTGATTCCAGCTTGTGCTTCATCCAGCCCAGCGTTTTGCTTTTTCAGTCTACTATATCCTTCTACTTCTCTGTAATCATTCTATTAATTATTGAGAGTTTGGTATTGAAACTCGAACTGAAAATCTTAATTTACCTACTTAAAAATATAATTGGAATATATAGTGGAACTATGGGGCTTACCAGGTGGAGCTAGTAGTAAAGAATTTATCTGCCAATGCAGGAGATACATGACATGTCTTCAATAGCTGGGTTGGGTAGATCCCCTAGAGTAGGAAATTGGCCCCAACTCCAGTATTCTTGCCTGGAAAATTCCATGGGCTGAAGAGCTTGGTGGGCTACAGTCACTGAGGTTACAAAGAGCTGGACATGACTGAGCACTACTACTATTATAGTGGAACTATATGTAACCTTGTTCTGTATTTTTCAAGTCTCCTGTAAATGTGTTATCATACTTTCATAATTTAAAAAATGAAAAAGAAAGAGAAAAAAAGAAAGTATGAGAAATTTATGAACTGATTTGGCATGATTTCCAATCTATGAACTGACTTGGCATGATTCAAGTGAATAAAGCAATGTATAAAAGAGTATCTATATTACCCTATGTGAAAAAAAGGAAATGGAAGAAAATCCATGTGTATTTGCTCATCTGTAAAAAAGAAATGCAGGGAGAATAAACCAGAAACTAAACAGAGTTATCAACATGGGGTGGTTGTGAAAAGGGGACAGAATGGGAAAGTTGGAATCAAATAGTAAGACTGAGGGAGGAGTGATTCTTATCTGAGTATGCCTTTTTGTATAGTAATGTTTCACATACCTAAAAAATAAGTAAGTTGAATAAAAACAATAAGTGTACATGACTATATTAAAATGCATTATAAAATCACAATATAACTGAAACAGGTGGGAAAGAAAAGAACTAACATAAGTATTATGGATTGAATTATGTCTCTCCAAAAAGCTATGTTGAAGGACTAACCCCCAGTATCTTAGAACATAACTTTATTTGGAAACAGTTTCTTTAAACAGATAATCAAATTAAAATGAGGTCATTCATTTGAACTCTAATGCAATATGACTGATGCCCTTATAAAAAGGGGAAATTTGGACATAGAGACAAATACACACAGAAGGAAGACAATATGAAGAGATAAAGACAAAGGAAGAGTACTATGTGAAGATAAAGGCAGAGATTGGAGTAATGCATCTAAAAGTCAAAGATTGCTAGGAAAGTGTCAGAAGCTAGGAGAAAGCTATGGAAAAGATTATACTTCACAACTCTAAGAAGGAACCAGCTTTGTTGACACTGTTATTTTGGACCTCTAGACTGTAGAACTATAAAATAATACATTTCAATTTTAAGCCAGTTTTTGTACATTGTTACAGAAGCCCTAGGAAACTAATACAGCAAGTAACTTTGGAAATTAGACACTGTAAGACTAAATACAAAAAAAGTTATATGAAAATACTGTAATCTACTTTGCAACTTTGTTTCTTACAGAGAAGAAAGAGATAATTATAGTTAGAATTCTTACAGCTAGAAGGAGTTACAAACATAGATTCAGTTCAATTCAGTTCAGTTTAGTCACTCAGTCGTGTCCGACTCTTTGCAACCCCATGAGTCGCAGCATGCCAGGCCTCCCTGTCCATCACCAACTCCCGGAGTTGACTCAGATTCGCATCCATCGAGTCAGTGATGCCATCCAGCCATCTCATCCTCTGTCGTCCCCTTCTCCTCCTGCCCCCAATCCCTCCCAGCATCAGAGTCTTTTCCAATGAGTCAACTCTTCGCATGAGGTGGCCAGAGTACTGGAGTTTCAGCTTTAGCATCAGTCCTTCCAAAGAAATCCCAGGGCTGATCTCCCTCAGAATGGACTGGTTGGATCTCCTTGCAGTCCAAGGGACTCTCAAGAGTCTTCTCCAACACCACAGTTCAAAAGCATCAATTCTTTGGCACTCAGCCTTCTTCACAGTCCAACTCTCACATCCATACATGACTACTGGAAAAACCATTTATGACCAACCTAGATAGCATATTCAAAAGCAGAGACATTACTTTGCCGACAAACATAGATAGAGGGGAGGTAAGAATGAACAAAATATGAGGGACTGGAATCAGAGATGTCAGTATGAACTCATGCTTTTAAAGATAATAGACATATGCATAGAAATGAACGAAAATGAAAACTCAACAACCCAAAACCTGTGGGATACTGTAAAAGCAATGCTAAGGGGAAAGTTCATAGCAATACAGGCATACCTCAAGAAACAAGACAAAGGTCAAATAAATAACCTACTCTACACCTAAAGCAACTAGGAAAGGAAGAAATGGAGAACCCCAGTGTTAATAGAAGGAAAGAAATCTTAAAAATTAGGGAAGAAATAAATGCAAAAGGAAAAAAAGAGACCATAGCAAAAATCAACAAAGCCAAAAGCTGGTTCTTTGAAAGGATAAATAAAATTGACAAACCATTAGCCAGACTCATCAAGAAACAAAGGGAGAAAAATCAAATCAATAAAATTAGAAACGAAAATGGAGAGATCACAACAGACAACACAAATACAAAGGATCATAAGAGACTACTATCAGCAATTATATGCCAATAAAATGGACAACGTGGAAGAAATTGACAAATTCTTAGAAAAGCATAAGTTTCCAATACTGAACCAGGAAGAAATACAAAATCTTAACAGACCCATCACAAGAACAGAAATTTAAACTGTAATCAGAAATCTTCCAGCAGAAATTGACAAATTCTTAGAAAAGCATGTTTCTAATACTGAACCAGGAAGAAATACAAAATCTTAACAGACCCATCATAAGCACAGACATTTAAACTGTAATCAGAAATCTTCCAGCAAACAAAAGCCCAGGTCCAGATGGCTTCACAGCTGAATTCAAAAATTTCAAGAAGCGCTAACACCTATCCTACTCAAACTCTTCCAGAAAATGGCAGAGGTAGGTAAACTTCCAAACTCATTCTATGAGGCCACCATCACCCTAATACCAAAACCCAGGAGATGTCATCACTACCAAGAGACTGGGAATATCCCCAGTAAACTGTTGTTCAGTTGCTCAGTCGTGTCTGACTCTTTGCTAACCCGAAGACTAGCACGCCAGGGTTCCCTGTCCTTCACATCTCCCAGGGCTTGCTCGAACTCATGTCCACTAAGTCGGTGATGCCATCCAACCATCTCATCCTCTGTTGTCCCCTTCTCCTCCTGTGTTAATCTTTCCCATCATCAGGATCTTTTCAAATGAGTCCGTTCTTTGCATGAGGAGGGCCAAGTAATAGAGCTTCAGCTTCAGCATCAGTCCTTCCAGTGAATATTAAGGACTGATTTACTTCAGGATTGACTGGTTTGATCTTCTTGCAGTCCAAGGGACCCTCAAGAGTCTTCTCCAGCAGCACAGTTCAAAAGCATCAGTTCTTTGGCACTCAGCCTTATTCATGGTCCAACTCTCAAATCCATCCATGACTACTGGAAAAATCATAGCTTTGACTATACAGATCTTTGTAATCAAATTCATGTCTTTGCTTTTCAATATACTGTCTAGGTTCGTCATAGCTTTCCTTCCAAGGAGCAGGTGTCTTTTAATTTCATGGATGCAGTCACTGTCCACAGTGATTTTGGAGCCCAAGAAAATAAAGTATGCCACTGTTTCTATTGTTTCCCCATATATTTGCTATGAGGTGATGGGACTGGATGCCACGATCTTAGTTTTCTGAATGTTGAGCTTTAAGCCAACTTTTTCATTATTCTCTTTCACTTTCATCAAGAGGCTCTTGAGTTCCTCTTCATTTGCCTATCTATCATAAGGGTGGTGTCATCTGTATATCTGAGGTTACTGATATTTCTCCCAACAATCTTGCTTCCAGCTTGGGCTTCATTCAGCCTGGCATTTCACATAATGTACTCTGTATAGAAGTTATATAGGAAGGGTAACAATATACAGCCTTGATATACTCCTTTCCCAATTTTGGACCAGTTTATTTTTCCATGTCTGGTTCTAACTGTTGATTCTTGACCTGCATACAGATTTTTCAGGAGGCAGGTAAGGTGCTCTGGTACTTCCATCTCTTTAAGAATGTTCCACAGTTTGTTGTGATCCACTAGTCAAAGTTTTAGCATAGTCAATGAAGCAGAAATAGATGTTTTTCTGGAATTATCTTGCTTTTTCTATGATGCAACGGATGTTGGCAATTTGGTGTCTGATTCCTCTGCCTTTTCTAAATGCAGCATGAACATCTAGAAGTTCTCGGTTCATGACTGTTGAAGCTTAGCATGGAGAATTTGAGCATTACTTTCCTAGCGTGTGAGATGAGGGCAATTGTGAGGTAGTTTGAACATTCTTTGGTATTGCTTTTGTTAGAGATTGGAATGAAAACTGACCTTTTCCAGTCCTGTGGCTACTGCTGAGTTTCCCAAATTTGCTGGCATATTGAGTACTGCACTTTAGCAGCAGCATCTTTTAGGGTTTGAATTAGCTTAGCTGGAATTCCATCACCTCCACTAGCTTTGTTCCTAGTGATGCTTCCTGAGGCCTACTTGATTTCACCCTCCAAGATATCTAGCTCTAGGTGAATGATCATACCATCGTGGTTATCTGGGTAAATAAGATCTTTTTTGTATAGTTCTTCTGTGTATTCTTGCCACCTCTTCTTAATATCTTCTGCTTCTGTTAGGTCCATACCATTTATGTCCTTTACCGAGCCCATCTTTGCATTAAATGTTCCCTTATTATCTCTAATTTTCTTGAAGAGATCTCTAGTCTTTCCCATTCTGTTTTTTCCCTCAATTTCTTTGCATTGATTGCTAAGGAAGGCTTTCTTTCTCTCCTTGCTATTCTTTGGAACTCTGCATTCAGATGCTTATATCTTTCCTTTTCTACTTTGCCTTTCACTTCTCTTCTTTTCTCAGCTATTTGTAAGACCCTCAGACAACCATGTTGAACTTTTCCATTTGTTTTTTTGGGGGATGATCTTGATCACTTCCTCCTGTACAAGGGTAAAGTGGTTTTCCCTACTTTCTTCAATTTAAGTCTGAATTTGGCAATAAGCAGTTCATGATCTGAGCCACAGTCAGCTCCTGGTCTTGTTTTTGCTGACTGTGTAGAGCTTCTCCATCTTTGGCTGCAAAGAATATAATCAATCTGTTTTTGGTGTTGACCATCTAGTGATGTCCATGTGTAGAGTCTTGTGTTGTTGGAAGGGGGTGTTTTCTGTGACCCGCGCGTTCTCTTGGAAAAACTCTGTTAGCCTTTGCTCTGCTTCACTTTGTACTCCAAGGCCAAACTTTCCTGTTACTCCAGGTATCTCTTGACTTACTGCTTTTGCATTCCAGTCACCTATAATGAAAAGGACATCTTTTTTTTTGGTGTTAGTTCTAGAAGGTCTTGTAGAGCCTCATAGAACTGTTCAACTTCAGCTTTTTTCACATTAGTGATTGGGACATAGGCTTGGATTACTGTGATATTGCTTGGTTTGCCTTATATGTTACAGGTATGCAGTATAGGAAGCATCACTATGAACAAAGCTAGTGGAAGTGATGGAATTCCAGTTGAAATATTTCAAATCCTGAAAAATGACTCTGTGAAAGTGCTGCACTCAATATGCCAGCAAATTTGGGAAACTCAGCAGTGGCCACAGGACTGGAAAGATTCAGTTTTCATTCCAATCCCAAGAAAGGCAATGCCAAAGAATGCTCAAACTACCGCACAACTGCACTCATCTCACACGCTAGTAAAGTAATGCTCAAAATTCTCCAAGCCAGGCTTCAGCAATACATGAACTGTGAACTTTCAAATGTTCAAGCTGGATTTAGAAAAGGCAGAGGAACCAGAGATCAAATTGCCAACATCTGCTGGATCATCAAAAGAGCAAGAGAGTTCTAGATAAACATCTATTTCTGCTTTATTGACTATGCCAAAGACTTTGACTGTGTGGATCACAACAAATTGTGGAAAATTCTGAAAGAGATGGGAATACCAGACCACCTGATCTGCCTCTTGAGATATTTGTATGCAGGCCAGGAAGCAACAGTTAGAATTGGACATGGAACAACAGACTGGTTCCAAATAGGAAAAGGAGTACGTCAAGGCTGTATATTATCACCTTGCTTATTTAACTTCTATGCAGAGTACATCATGAAAAAGGCTGGGCTGGAAGTAGCACAAGCTGGAATCAAGATTTCTGCGAGAAATATCAATAACCTCAGATATGCAGATGACACCACCCTTACAGCAGAAAGTGAAGAGGACCTAAATAGTCTCTTGATGAAAGTGAAAGAGGAGAGTGAAAAAGTTGGCTTAAAGCTCAACATTCAGAAAACTAAGGTCATGGCATCTGGCCCCATGACTTCATGGGAAATAGATGGAGAAACAGTGGAAATAGTGTCCCACTTTATTTTGGGGGGCTCCAAAATCACTGCAGATGGCGACTGCAGCCATGAAAGTAAAAGATGCTTACTCCTTGGAAGGAAAGTTATGACCAACCTAGATAGTATATTGAAAAACAGAGACATTACTTTGCCAACAAAGGTCCGTCTACTCAAGGCTATGGTTTTTCCAGTAGTCATGTATGGATGTGAGAGTTGGACTGTGAAGAAAGCTGAGCGCCGAAGAATTGATGCTTTTGAACTGTGGTGTTGGAGAAGACTCTTGAGAGTCCCTTGGACTGCAAGGAGATCCAACCAGTCCATTCTAAAAGAGATTGATCCTGGGTGTTCTTTGGAAGGAATGATGCTAAAGCTGAAACTCCAGTACTTTGGCCACCTCATGCGAAGAGTTGACTCATTGGAAAAGACTCTGATGCTGGGAGGGATTGAGGTCAGGAGGAGAAGGGGACCACAGAGGATGAGATGACTTGATGACATACCTGATTCAATGGACGTGTTTGAGTGAACTCCAGGAGCTGGTGATGCACAAGGAGACCTGGCATGCTGCGATTCATCGGGTCGCAAGGAGTCAAACACGACTGAGTGACTGAACTGAACTGAACTGAACTGATATTCCCCGTGTTGCACAATATATCCTTGTATTTTTTTAATGAAAATATTTAAGTTTTTAATCCCATTTTGAGTTGACTTTTGTGTGTGGTGTAAGATAATGCTCCCATTTAATTCTGTTCCATGGGAATATCTAGACTTCCCGACACTTTAATTCTGTTCCATGTGAATATCTAGACTTCCCAACACTATCTGCTGAAGAGACAATCCTTTCTCCATTATATATCCTTGGCATCTTTCTCAATGAGTTGTTCTCCATGTAAGTTTGGGTTTATTTCTCCACTCTTCTGTTCCACTCATCTATATTTCTGTCTTTATGACAGTACCATACTTTTTTTTTTTTGTACCTTCATAATGAATTTTGAAATCAAGAAGAGTGATGCCTTCAGAGCTTTTTTCTTTCTAGCATTGGCTTGGCTATTTATGTTCCTTTTTGGCTCCATATGAATTGTAAAATTGTTTTTTCTATTTCTCTAAAAATGTCTTTGGGTGGTGGACTTTTAGAGGCAGCAGACCCTGCAGCTTGTGCGCCACCTCCAGTGGATGCTTGAGCCTGCTGTGTAGCTTTCTCCCTTTGTCTCATAATCATGTCCACAATGAGAATGCTAACTCACTGGCTCCCCGCCTCAACAGATTCAAGAACAAAGCAAAAGACAGTACAGAAATGAGGTGTCACCGAATAGAAGTTAATGTGGAGCTAAGGAAAGCTAAGAAGGATGACCAGATGCTGAAAAGGAGAAATGTCAGCTCCTTTCCTGATGATGCTACTTCTCCACTGCAGGAAAACTGCAACAACCAGGGCACTGTAAATTGGTCTGTTGATGATATTGTCAAAGGCATAAACAGCAACAATTTGAAAAGCCAGCTCCAAGCTACTCAAGCTGCTATGAAACTGCTTTCTGGGGGAAAAACAGCCCCCTATTGACAACATAATCTGGGCTGCTTTGATTCCAAAATTTGTGTCCTTCTTGGGAAGAACTGATTGTAGTCCCATTCAGTTCGAATCTGCTTGGGCCCTCACTAACATAGCTTCTGGGACATCAGATCAGACCAAGGCTGTGGTAGATGGAGGTGCTATCCCATCATTCATTTCTCTGTTGGCATCTCCCCATGCTCACATCAGTGAACAAGCTGTATGGGCTCTAAGAAACATTGCAGGTGATGGTTCAGTTTTCTGAGACTTGGTTATCAAGTATGGTGCAGTAGATCCGCTATTGGCACTTCTAGCTGTCCCTGATATATCATCTCTAGCATGTGGTTACTTACGTAATCTTACTTGGATGCTTTCAAATCTGTGTCGCAATAAGAATCCTGCACCCCCCTTAAAGGCTATTGAGCAGATTCTTCCTACTTTAGTTCATCTCTTGCATCACGATGATCCAGAAATATTAGCTGATACCTGCTAGGCTATTTCCTACCTTGCTGATGGTCCAAATGAGTGGATTGAAATGGTTGTGAAAACTGGCGTTGTACCCCAACTTGTGAAGCTTTTCTGGGCTACTGAATTGCCAACTGTGACTCCTGCGCTCAGAGCCATAGGAAATATTGTCACTGGGACAGATGAACAAACACAGGTTGTAATAGATGCAGGAGTATTTGCCGTGTTTCCAAGCCTGCTGACAAACTCCAAAACTAATATTCAGAAGGAAGCTACATGGACAATGTCAAACATCACAGCTGGCCGCCAGGACCAGATACAACAAGTTATGAATCATGGATTAGTCCCTTTCCTTGTTGGCCTTCTCTCAAAGGCAGACTTTAAAAAAATACTTTAAAAAAAGAAGCCGCATGGGCTGTGAACAACTATACAAGTGGTAGAACTGTCGAGCAGATCGTGTACCTTGTTCATTGTGGCATAATAGGACCATTGATGAACCTCCTAACTGCAAAAGATACCAAAATTGTTCTGGTTATTCTGGATGCCATTTCAAATATATTTTGGGCTGCTGAGAAACTAGGTGAAACTGAGAAACTTAGTATAATGATTGAAGAATGTGGAGGTTTGGACAAAATTGGAGCTCTACAAAACCATGAAAATGAGTCTGTGTACAAAGCTTCATTAAACTTGATCAAGAAGTATTTCTCTGTAGAGGAAGAGGAAGATCAAAATGTTGTGTCAGAAACTACCTCTGAAGGCTATACATTCCAAGTGCAGGATGGCTCTGCTGGGACGTTCAACTTTTAGATGTACATCTGAGGCTTAAAGTTGTTCGTTGTGTACTATGTTTGGTGTAAGTTTGTCTTACTGTTTCTCTACTAAGGACTCTTTTTAAATGTGGTTTGTTATTGTAGCACTTTTTACAACAAAACTATACTTGAACAGTTCCAAACTGTACATACTGTATGAAGCTTCTCCTCTCAATGGGTTTCTTATTTCTATGTGGAATTTCATATTTTGCAGTGTCCTGTAAATAAAAATTAAATTCCACCCTTTTCAAAAAATAAATAAATAAAATGTCTTTGGATTTTTGATATTGCATCAAGTCTGCAGATTTCTTTGGGGAGAAACATTTTAACAATATTAACTTGCAATCCATGAACACAATTCATCTTTCCATTTGCTTGAGTCCTGTTTAATCACTTTCAGCAATATTTTGTTGTTTTCAGTATATGAGTCTTTCACCTCTTTGGTTAAATTTATTTCTAAAAATTTTTTTCTTAGTGGTACTATGACACAAAATGATTATTTTCCTAATTTCCTTTTCAGATAGTTTTTCACTAATGTATATAAATACAAATGACTTTTGTTTGTTGATTTTGTACTCTGTGCTTGTGTGGATGCTCAGTTGGTTCAGTCATGTCTGACTCTTTGCGACCCTATGGACTACAGCCCACCAGGCTCCTCTATCCATTGGATTCTCCAGGCAAAAATACTGGAATGGGCTGCCACGCCCTCCTTAAGGGCATCTTCCTTACCCAGGGATTGAACCCACATCTCCTACATTGCAGGCAGATTCTTTACCAAAGAATCACTGGGGAAGCCCCTTTGCATCCTATAACTTTAGTTAATTCATTTTTAGTTCTAATAGTTTTTTTAAATGATGTTTTGGGGGTTATATATATATATATATATATATATATATACATAAGATCATGCCATTTTGCAAAAAGAGTTAGTTTTGCTTCTTACTTTCCAATTTGGATAACTTGTATTTCTTTTTTGCCTAATTACTGTGGCTAGGACTTCCAATACTGTGTTAAATGGAGGTAGTGAGAGGTGAGCATCCTTGTCTTAATCCTGCTTTTAAAGGAAAAACGTTCAGCTTTTTACCATTGTGTATGATGTTATCTGTACGTTTTTCATATGTAATCTTTATTATGTAGAGGTATCTTCCATTTGCTCCTAGTTTGCTGGAAGTTTTTAAGATGAAACTGTTGAATTTTGACAACTGCTTTTTCTCCATCTATTGATACGGTCTTGTGGTGTTATCTTCTGTTCTTTGGATATTGATGTATTATTTGAGTTTATTACATGGAACCACCCTCATATTCCAGGGATAAATCCCACTTGGTCATGGTATATGAACCTTTTAGATTGCAGACATCATAGCTCCCACTCCTATCCACTATAGAACATGTGGACAAAAAAGCCAAACTCTCTGTTTCCCCCTGGATAGGGAAACAGTCAAGCTGTATGTACAATGCCCCCAACTTCCCCAAGACCCCCATCCAGAGTACTTACCTCTGTCCTGACAGTCTCAGCTGGGTCCACCACAGTAAGCAGCCTGGGGGAGAATGGAAATGGAAGCTTGGGCTGGCAGACACCGTAGGTCACTCTGCTGACTCACCACAAATTGACCTGACAAAACCACAGGTGCCACCTTCTCCTTGGGGAGTCATAGGGTTGATAGAGAATCCCAGAATCTGGCTGGGTTGATTGGTAGGAGTTGTCTCCTGTACAAGTTAGTGTGAAGACCAGGAGAGGTGTCTACTTTGTCCAATGCAAAGATATGAACATGCAGAGAGAGACAATAAAAATGAAAACTCAATCAAAGACGTTCCAAGCAAAGGAACAAGATCAATCAATAAAAATCAACCCAAATGAAAGGACATGATATGACTTACCTGACAGAAAATTCAAAATAGGTGTCATTAAAATGCTCACTGAGGTCAAGAGAATTGTAAGTGAGAATTGCAACAAAGAGATAGAAAATATTTTTTTAAAGCCAAATACAAATTAAGGAGCTAAGGATTGTAATAATTAGGTGAAAAAAATCATTATAGGGTTTCAACAACAAACTAGACCAAACAAAAAAAGGATCAGTAAACTTCAAGACAATTCATTAGAAATAACCCAATCAGAGTAACAAGAATAAAAACAAAAAAAGTAAAGGGACTTATGGAAAACCATTAAGACATCCAATATAAACACTATGGAAGTTCCAAAAGGAGAAAAGAGAAAGGACCAGAAACCTTACTCAAAGAAATAATGAGTGAAAAAAGCCCCATATCTTGAGAAGGAAACAGATATCCAGATGTAAAAGTAGCCAAATCATCAAATAAGATAAATCCCCTAAAATCCACAACGAGACACTTAATAATCAAGTTGTCAAAAGTCAAAACAAAGAGAAAGGGGCGGTCCTAAGATGGCAGAGGAATAGGACGGGGAGACCACTTTCTCCCCCACAAATTCATCAAAAGAACATTTAAATGCTGAGCAATTCCACAAAATAACTCCTGATTGCTGGCAGAAGACATCAGGCACCCAGAAAGGCAGCCCATTGTCTTCAAACAGAGGTAGGACAAAATGTAAAAGATAAAAAGAGAGACAAAAGAGGTAGGAACGGAGATCCATCCCGGGAAGGGAGTGTTAAAAAAGAGAAGTTTCCAAACACCAGAAAACGCTCACTAGTGGGTCTGTGGTGAGTCTTGGAATCTCAAAGGGCAACATAACTGGGAGGAAAAATAAATAAATAAATAATAACCCCCCCACACATTATGCACCTACTGGCAACTCCCAGGGGAGAAGCAGCCCAGATGCTCACATCCACCACTTGCAAGCGGAGGCTGGACAGGGAGGCGCGGGCTGCATTGCTTAGGGTAAGGACTGGGCCTGAATGCCCTGAGGGCAATCTGAGGGAACTAACTTGAGACAGCAACCCAAACTGTGGGATAGCCAGAGAGAGAGAAAAAAAAAAAGAGAGAGAGAGAGAGAACAATCCTGAGAAAAGCCCTAAGACAATGCCAGGCCCACTCACAGAACAAAGGACTCAGCAGAGCTAGCTAGCTGCAGACTGGCCCATCCCCCACTGGAGACAGGCAGGCAAGGGCAGACAGAGCCAGAAGGCAGCAATTGTGGTCCCAGAGAGGTAACCTCTACCAAACTGCAAGCAGGCTTCATTGCAAAGACTTTTTGGAATTCTGGACGGTTGACATTCTCTGGGCAGGTCACAGCCAGAGATCAGCTCCCCAGAAGAGACACATGGCACACCTGAGAAGGTGCACCAGTTGTACACCCAGAAAACCAAGTGGCTAGGATGGGGGAGGCAATAAGATGCCTCCCCCACCTGAGGTGACTGTGTTCACCAAACACCTAGGCACCTGAGCTGCTCAGACTTGGGAAGGGCACAAAACGCAGGCCCAACCGAGTATATGCCTTTGTAGAGTACCCAAAAACCTCAACCTCAGCAGCTTAGACCTGGGAAGTGCACGAAACCCAGGGCCCACCTCAGACAGTTCCCAGCAGAGCAACCTAGAGCTTGAGAAGTGTAGACCTTGAAAGCACACACACCATGAGCAAGCGGGGGCAAACCCAGCGCAGCTGAAACACTGCGAGCACTCCCCACACATGCCAGTGATACTTGTTTGCGGTGTTCTTCCTCACAGCACGACTGAACAAGTGAGCCTAAAAAAGTGACCACCATCGCCCCCTTGTGTCAGGGCGGAAATTAGACACTGAAGAGACCAGCAAACAGAAGCTAAAATAAACAGAGGGAACCACATTGGAAGTGACAGGTGCAACACATTAAAACCCTGTAGTTAGCACTGACTACATAGGAAGGGGCCTATAGATCTTGAGAAGTATAAGCTGGATCAAGGAATTATCTGAAAATGAACTGAACCCATACTGTCCACAACAGCTCCAGAGAAAGTCCTAGATGTATTTTTACTATTATCATTTTTAAATTAATTTTTTTTAAATTTTAAGTCCTCTATTACTCTTTTAATTTTCATTTTTATAACCTACAATTACCTTCCCCACAAAAAACCTTATTTTTAAAGCAAACTACATATATATATTATAATTTTTGTGACTTTTTTTTTTAATATTGTATTTTTGAGACTCTAACCTGCACTCTTGGAGAAGACAATGGCAACCCAGTCCAGTACTCTTGCCTGGAGAATTCCAGGGATGGCAGAGCCTGGTGGGCTGCCATCTATGGGGTCGCACAGAGTTGGACATGACTGAAGTGACTTAGCAGCAGCAGCAACCTCTACTCTAGATTTTTAATCTTTGATTTTTGGTATTTGTTATCAATTTTGTACCTTTAAGAACCCAATCTTCAGTACCCATTTTTATTTGAGAGTGAGATTACTGGCTTGATTGTTCTTCCCCCTTTGGACTCTCCTTTTTCTCCACCAGGTCACCTCTATCTCCTCCCTCCCCCTTCTGTTCTCTACCCAACTCTGTGAATCTCTTTGTGTGTTCTGGGCTGTGGAGAATGCTTAGGGAACTGATTACTGACTGGATCTCTCTTGCTCCTTTTGATTCCCCTTTTTCCCCTTCTTGCCACCTCTGTCTCCTTTCTCCCTCTTCTCTTCTCTGTGTAACTCTGAACATCTCTGAGGGATCCAGACTGTGGAGAGCACATAGGGAAGTGATTACTGGCTAGCTGGCTTTCTCCCTGTTTGATACCCCCTCTTCTCCTCCTGGTCACTTCTATCTCTGTCCTCCCTCTTCTCTTCTCCATGTAACACTGTGAACCTCTCTGGGTGTCCCTCACTGTGGAGAAACTTTTCATCATTAACCAAGGTATTTTATCATCGGTGCTGTATAGATGGAGAAGTCTTGAGGCTACTGTAAGAATAAGACTGAAAACCAGAGGCAGGAGGCTTAAGTCCCAAACCTGAGAACACCAGAGTACTCCTGACTCCAGGGAATATTAATCGATAAGAGCTCATCAAAAGCCTCTATATCTACACTGAAACCAAGCACCACCCAAGAGCCAAAAAGTTCCAGAGCAAGACATACCATGCAAATTCTCCATCAACACAGGAACATAGCCCTGAGCTTTAATATACAGGCTGCTCAAAGTCACACCAAACCCACTGACATCTCAAAACTCACTACTGGACACTTCATTGCACCCAGAGAGAAGAAATCCAGCTTCACCCCTCAAAACACCAACACAAGCTTCCCTAACCAGGAAACCTTGAAGAGTCACCCATCCAAACCCACCCACAGTGAGGAACCTCCAAAATAAAAAGGAACCACAAAATGCCAGAATACCGAAAGGCCACCCCCAAACACAGCAATATAAACAAGATGAAAAGGCAGAGAAATACTCAGCAGGTAAGTGAACAGAACAAATGCCCACCAAACCAAATAAATGAGGAAGAGTTAGGGAATCAACCTGATAAAGAATTCAGAATAATGATAGTGAAAATGATCCAAAATCTTGAAAACAAAATGGAGTTACAGATAAATATCCTGGAGACAAGGATTGAGAAGATGCAAGAAAGGTTTAACAAGAACCTAGAAGAAATAAAAAAAGGCAATATCTAATGAGTAATGCAATAAATGAGATCAAAAACACTCAGGAGGGAACCAACAGTAGAATAATGGAGGCATAAGATAGGATAAATGAGGTAGAAGATAGAATGGTAGAAACAAATGAAGCAGAGAGGAAAAAAGAAAAAAAAAAAGAATTAAAAGACATGAGGACAACCTCAGAGACATCTGGGCCAATGTTAATAGCCCCAACATTTGAATCATAGGACTCTCAGAAGACAAAAAGAAAGACCATGAGAAAATACTTGAGGAGATAATAGTTGAAAACTTCCCTAAAATGGGGAAGGAAATAGTCACCCAAGTCCAAGAAACCCAGAGAGTCCCAATCAGGATAAACCCAAGGTGAAACACCCCAAGACACATATTAATCAAATTAACAAAGATCAAACACAAAGAACAAATATTAAAAGCAGCAAGGGAAAAACAACAAATAATACACAAGGGGATTCCCATAAGGATAACAGCTGATCTTTCAATAGAAACTCTTCAGGCCGGAAGGGAATGGCAGGACATACTTAAAGTGATGAAAGGGAAAAACCTACAACCCAGAGTACTGTACCCAGCAAGGATCTCATTCAAATATGAAGGAGAATTCAAAAGCTTTATAGACAAGCAAAAGCTGAGAGAATTCAGCACCACCAAACCAGCTCTCCAACAAATGCTAAAGGATCTTCTCTAGACAGGAAACACAGAAAGGGTGTATAAACTCGAACCCAAAACAATAATGTAAATGACAATGGGATCATACTTATCAATAATTACCTTAAACATAAATGGGTTGAATGCCCCAACCAAAAGACAAAAACTGGGTGAATGGATAAAAAAACAAGACCCCTACATATGTTGTCTATAGGAGACCCACCTCAAAACAAGGGACACATATAAACTGAAATTGAAGAGTTGGAAAAGACATTTCATGCAAATGGAGACCAAAAGAAAGCAGGAGTAGCAATACTCATATCAGATAATATAGACTTTGAAATAAAGGCTGTGAAAAGAGACAAAGAAGGACACTACATAATGATCAAAGGATCAATCCAAGAATATATAACAATTATAAATATATATGCACCCAACATAGGAGCACCACAATATGTAAGGCAAATGCTAACATGTATTAAAGGGGAAATAACAGTAGCACAGTAATAGTGGGAGACTTTAATACCCCACTCATGCCTATGGATAAATCAACCAAACAGAAAATTAGCAAGGAGACACACACTTTAAATGATACAATGTACCAGTTAGACTTAATTGATATTTATAGGACATTTCACCCCAAAACAATGAATTTTCCTTTTTCTCAAATGCACACGGAACCTTCTCCAGGATAGATCACATCCTGGGCCATAAATCTAGCCTTGGTAAATTCAAAAAACCTGAAATCATTCCAAGCATTTTTTCTGACCACAAGGCAGTAAGATTAGATCTCAATTACAGGAGAAAAACTATTAAAAATGCCAACGTATGGGGGCTGAAAAACACACTGCTGAATAACCAACAAACCACAGAAGAAATAAAAGAAGAAATCAAAATATGCATAAAAACGAACGAAAATGAAAACACAACAACCCAAAACCTATGGCACACTGTAAAAGCAGTGCTAAGGGGAAGGTTCATAGCAATACAGACTTACCTCACAAAACAAGTAAGAAGTCAAATAAATAACCTAACTCTACACCTAGAGCAACTAGAAAAGGAAGAAATAAAGAACCCCAGGGTTAGTAGAAGGAAAGAAATAAAAATTCGGGCAGAAATAAATGCAAAAGAAACAAAACAGACCATAGCAAAAATCAACAAAGCTAAAAGCTGGTTCTTTGAGAAGATAAATAAAATTGACAAACCATTAGCCAGCCTCATGAAGAAACAAAGGGAGAAGAACAAAATCAACAAAATTAGAAATGAAAATGGAGAGATCATAACAGACAACACAGAAATACAAAGAATCATAAGAGACTACTCTGAGCAACTATATGCCAATAAAATGGACAACATGGAAGAAATGGACCAATTCTTAGAAAAGTACAAGTTTCCAAAACTGAATCAGGAAGAAATAGAAAATCTTAAAAGACCCATCACAAGAAAGGAAATTGAAACAGTAATCAGAAATCTTCCAACAAACAAAACCCAGGACCAGACGGCTTCACAGCTGAATTCTACCAAAAATTTAGAGAAGAGCTAACACCTATCCTACTCAAACTCTTCCAGAAAATGGCAGAGGAAGGTAAACTTCCAAACTCATTCTAAGCGGCCACCATCACCCTAATACCCAAAACAGACAAAAATGGCACAAAAAAGAAAACTACAGGCCAATATCACTGATGAACATAGATGCAAAAATCCTCAACAAAATTCTAGCAATCAGAATCCAACAACATGCAGGATTCTTCAATATCTGCAAGTCAATCAGCATGAACACATTGAAAGATAAAAACCATATGATTATCTCAATAGATGCAGAGAAAGCCTTTGACAAAACTCAACATTTATTTATGATAAAAAGTCCTCCAGAAAGCAGGAAAATAAGGAACACACCTTAACATAATAAAAGCTATATATGACAAACCAAGAGGAAACATTATCCTCAATGGTGAAAAATTGAAAGCATTTCCCCTAACAGGAACAAGACAAGGGTGCCCACTCTCAACACTACTATTCAACATAGTTTTGGAAGTTTTGGCCACAGCAATCAGAGCAGAAAAAGAAATAAAAGGAATCCATATTGGAAAAGAAGAAGTAAAACTCTCACTGTTTGCAGATGACATGATCCTCTACATAGAAAACCCTAAAGATGCCACCAGAAAAATACTAGAGCCAATCATTGAATATGGTAAGGTTGCAGTATATAAAATCAACACACAGAAATCCCTTGCATTCCTATAAACTAACAATGAGAAAACAGAAAGAGAAATTAATGAAACAATTCCATTCACCATTGCAATGAAAAGAATAAAATATTTTGGAATATAACTACCTAAAGAAACAAAAGACTTATATATAGAAAACTATAAAACACTGGTGAAAGAAATCAAAGAGGACACCAATATATGGAGAAATATACCATGTTCATGGATTGGAAGAATAAATATAGTGAAAAAGAGTATACTACCCAAAGCAATCTATAGATTCAATGCAATCCCTATCAAGCTACACGCAGGATTTTTCACAGAACTAGAACAAATAATTTCACAATTTTTATGGACATACAAAAAACCTCGAATAGCCCAAGCAATCTTGAGGAAGAAGAATGGAACTAAAGGAATGAACCTGCCTGACTTCAGGCTCTATTACAGAGCAATAGTCATCAAGATAGTATGGTACTGGCACAAAGACAGAAATATAGATCAATGGAACAAAATAAAAAGCCCAGAGATAAATCCACGCACCTATGGACACCTTATCTTCAACAAAGGAGGCAAGAATATACAATGGAGAAAAGACCATCTCTTTAACAAGTGGTGCTGGGAAAACTGGTCAACCACTTGTAAAAGAATGAAACTAGATCACTTTCTAACACCATACACAAAAATAAACTCAAAATGGGTTGAAGATCTAAACATAACACCAGAAACTATAAAACTCCTAGAGGAAAACATAGGCAAACACTCTCCGACCTAAATCACAGCAGGATCCTCTATGACCCACCTCCCAGAATACTGGAAATAAAAGCAAAAATAAACAAATGGGATCTAATTAAACTTAAAAGCTTTTGCACAACGAAGGAAACTATAAGCAAAGTGAAAAGACAGCCTTCAGAATGGGAGAAAATAATAGCAAATGAAGCAACTGACAAAGAATTAATCTCAAAAATATACAAGCAACTCCTGCAGCTCAATTCCAGGAAAATAAAAGACCCAATCAAAAAATGGGCCAAAGACTTAAACAGACATTTCTCCAAAGAAGACATACAGATGGCTCACAAACACATGAAAGGATGCTCAACATCACTCATTATCAGAGAAATGGAAATCAAAACCACAATGAGGTACCATTTCATGCCAGTCAGAATGGCTGCTAGAGGATGTGGAGAAAAAGGAACCCTCTTACACTGTTGGTGGGAATGCAAACTAGTATAGCCACTATGGAGAACAGTGTGGAGATTCCTTAAAAAAGTGGAAATAGAACTTTCATATGATCCAGCAATCCCACTGCTGGACATACACACTGAGGAAACCAGAATTGAAAGAGACACGTGTACCCCAATGTTCATCGCAGCACTGTTTATAATAGCCAGGACATGGAAGCAACCTAGATGACCATCGGCAGATGAATGGATAAGAAAGCTGTGGTAAAGATACACAATGGAATATTACTCAGGTATTAAAAAGAATACATTTGAATCAGTTCTAATGAGGTGGATGAAACTGGAGCCTATTATACAGAGTGAAGTCAGCCAGAAAGAAAAATACCAATACAGTATACTAACACATATATATGGAATTTAGAAAGATGGTAACGATAACCCTATATGAGAGACAGCAAAAGAGTCACAGATGTACAGAACAATCTTTTGAACTCTGTGGGAGAGGGCTAGTGTGGGATGATTTGAGAGAATGGCATTGAAACATGTATATTATCATATGTGAAACGGATTGCCAGTCCAGGTTCAATTCATGAGACAGGGTGCTTCGGGCTGGTGCACTGGGTTGACCCAGAAGGATAGGATGGGGAGAAAGGTGGGGAGGGTGTTCAGCATGAAGAACACATGTACACTTGTGGCAGATTCATGTCAATGTATGGCAAAACCATTAGAATAATGTAAAGTAATTAGCCTCCAATTAAAATAAATAAATTTATATTTAAAAAAGAAGGAAAAAAAGAGAATTTTTTGGAAGTATCAAGAGCAAAGTCACTGGCAACATACAATGGAATCTCCATGAAACAATCAGTGGATTTTTTCCGCAGAAACCAGGAAGACAAGAATGGAGAAGGATGACCCGTTCTAAGTACTGAAAGAAAAAAAAAAAAAAAGCCAAGAATACTATTCCCAGTAAAACTGTTCCTCAAAATAAAGGAGAGATATTTTCCCAAACCTAAGCTGAGGAAATTCATCACCACTCAACCTACCTTATAAAAAAATGCTATTGACAAGATATAGAACCAACCTAAGTATCCATCAAAAGAGAGGAATGTGTAAAGATGTGGTATACATACAATGGAATGTTACTCAGCCATAAAAGAGGATGAAATTTTGCCATTTGTAACAACATGGATGGACCTGGAGGGTATTATGCTTAGTGAAGTAAGTCAGACAGAGAAAAACAAATACTGTATGTTGTCAGTTAAAAGTGGAATCTAAAAAATTATTTAAAATAGCTATAAAATATGTTTAAAGATACACATAGGAACGAATGTAAATTGTGACAACAATACAGTGGGAGAGAAGTTAAAGCAAATGGTTTTTGTCTATGATTGAACTTAAGTTATTAATAAGTTAGGCTGGTATATCTTATGTAACTCCCAAGGTAACCACAAAACATAAATATCTCTAGAATTTACATGAAAGAAAAATAGAATTGAATCAAAGCATGCCAATAAAAAAAATTAGCAAAACACTAAAGGAGACATCACAGTTCTTAATATATCATTTTTATAGGTTCTCTTTTACACTTTCTATACAAGGTATACTTTTTTATACAAGATGGTATAATTTTTTAATGCAAGACCTGCCTTTCCTGACCCATACATCTACCAGGAATTGTTTAAGATTTACAGGAGAGGTTTTATACTCAGAAGTAAACTAACTTCATAAGGCTGGCAATATGTATTTGAAAAGTCATTCAAAAATATTGGAAGAATGGGGAGTAAATAGTAAATATGATAAGATATAGATCTGAAAAATATCCAAGTAGACATTTTGAGATCATTAGAAACAACAGAATGAAGTCAAGGTGTACATCTGAAAGGTGATACAGTTATTCAGTTGGAAAGAAAAGTGAATCACACTATTTGTTTAGAACACTGGTTATCCTTTTAATTAATAGATTTTTTTTCACAAGAAATTTAAAATTACAATGCAATGTTAATAAGCATAATCAATTCAACTTGAATTAGAGAACTGTTGAGTTCATGGCACAAAAGGATTGTCAAAGAGTTCATCAGAGTATTAAGCATTAATAGAAAATTGTATCAGAGTTACCCAGCTCAGTCATAAAGTATGATTTTTGGTCCACAGGTTAAATCTGGTATTGCAGGTGAGACAGAGGAATATAATCTGGATGAGTCTCTACTATAAGAGATGACTACAATCTGGATTAATCTAAGGACCTGGGCTATAGAAAAAATTGACTTGATCTCACTTAGGTTCCAATCTTGGCTCCTGCACTTTATCCATCACCTGTGTGACATTATCAAGTTAATTTCATTACATCTGTTTTTCTATCTATAAAGCAGGGTTAACAAAATAGAGTCTGCTTCCTAAGGTTGTTGAAAGGCTTAAATGAGATAACTGAAGCATATTGCATGGAAAGTAGAGTTAATAATTTAATAATAAATTAACTCTTCTGCCTTCTCTCAACTCTACTACTTTCATGTGGCTATAAATTAGGTTCCTAAGTTTCAATTTTCTCACCTATAAAACAGGAATTATAATACGGAGTCTAACTGCTTCACAATGCTGAATGAGATAACCTATATAAAAGTGTTCTGAACAGGTATTATGTATATGCATGTGAAGGATATTCACTGACACATGCAATTGGTTAACTGCTTCCTGTACTTTTTAGTTAAAGTGAAAGTCGCTCAGACATGTCTGACTCTTTGCAACCCCATGGACTATGCCGTCCATGGAATTCTCCAGGCCAGAATACTGGAGTGGGTGGCCTTTCCCTTCTCCAGGGGATCGTCCCAACCCAGGGATTGAACCCAGTTCTCCCACATTGCAGGCAGATTCTTTACCAGCTGAGCCACAGGAGAAGCACACTTAGGGCTCATCTCAAATTTATAATTCAAAAGAATAAACATCAATATCTTAGGAATCAGTGAACTAAAATGGACGGGAATGGGCGAATTTAATCTGGATGACCATTATATCTACTACTGTGGGCAAGAATCCCATAGAAGAAATGGAGTAGCCCTCATAATCAGCAAGAGTCTGAAATGCAGTACTTGGGTGCAACCTCAAAAATGTCAGAATGATCTCGGTTCATTTCCAAGGAAAGCCATTCAACATCATAGGAATCCAAGCCTATGATCCTACCATCAATGCCAAAGAAGCAGAAGTTGATCAGTTTTATAAAGACCTAGAAGACCTCCTAGAACTAACATCAAAAAGAGATGTTCTATTTATCATTGGGAATTGGACTGCAAAAATAGGAAGTCAAGAGATACTTGGAATAACAGGCAAGTTTGGCCTTGGAGAACAAAATGAAGCAGGGCAATGGCTAACTGAATTCCGCCAAGAGAATGCACTGGTCATATCAAATACCCTTTTCCAGCAACACAAGAGATGACTTTTATACATGGACATCACCAAACAGTCAATACCAAAATCAAATTGATTACATTCTTTGTAGCTGAAGATGGAGAAGTTGTATACAGTAAGCAAAAAAAACAAGACCTGGAGTTGACTGTGGCTCAGATCATCAGCTTCTCATTGCAAAATTCACGCTTAAACAAAAGAAAACATGGAAACCACTAGGCCAGCTAGGTATGACTTTAATCAAATCCCCTATGAATATGTAGTAGAGGTAATGAATAGATTCACAGGACTAGAAGTTGTAAACAGTGTGCCCAAAGAACTATGAACTGAGGTTCATAATTTTGTACAGGAGGCTGCGAACAAAACCATCCCAAAGAAAATGAAGAAAAGAAGACAAAGTGGTTACCTGAAGAAGCCTTACAAATAGCTAAAAAAGAAGAGAAGCAAAAAGCAAGGGAGAAAGGAAAAGGTATGCTCAACTAAATGCAGATTGCCAAAGAACAGCATAGAGAGACAAGAAGGACTTCTACAAAGAACAGTGTATAAAACTAGAAGAAAACAACAGAAGGGGAAAGACTAGAGATCTCTTCAGGAAAATTGGAAATATCAAGGGAATATTTTGCTTAAAGATGGGCACAATAAAGGACAAATATGGTAGAGACTAGTCAACGCTGAAGAGATCAAGAAGAGATGGAAAGAATACACGAAAGAACTGTACAAAAAAGATCTAAATGAACTAGATTACTACAATGGTGTGGTCAGCCACCCAGAGCCGGACATTCTGGAGAGAGAAGTCAACTAGGCATTAGGAAGCACTGCTGTTAATAAAGCTAGTGGATGCAATGGGATTCCAGTAGAACTATTCAAAATCCTAAAGGATAATGCCATCAAGGTGTTGCATTCAATATGTCAGCAAATACGGAAGACCCAGCAGTAGCCACAGGACTGGAAAAGGTCAATCCTCATCCCAATTGCCAAGAAAGGTAGTACTAAAGAATGTGCTAACCATTGGACCAATTGCATTCATCTCCCATGTTAGTGAGGTCATGTTTAAAAACTTGCATGCTAGGCTTCAGCATTATGTGAACCAAGAACATCCAGATGTCTAAGGTGAGTTTAGAAAAGGAAGAAGAACCAGAGATCAAATTGCCAACATTTGCTGGATTATAGAGAAAGTTAGGGAATTCTAGAAAAAAATATCTACCTCTGTTTCATTGACTATGCCAAAGCCTTTGACTGTGGATCATAATAAACTGTGGAAAGCTCTTAAAGAGATGGGAATATCAAACCATCTTACCTGTCCCCTGAGAAACCAGTCAAGAAGGAACAGTAAGAACCCTGTATGGAACAACTGATTGGTTCAAGATTGAGAAAGGAGTGTGACTGGGCTGTCTGCTGTCACTGTGTTTAATCTATATGCTGAGAACATCATGAGAAATGCTGGGCTGGATGCTACAAGCTGGGATCAAGATAGGTGGTAGAAACATCAACAGTCACAGATATGTGGATGATACCACTCTAATGGCAGAAGGAACTAAAGAACTTCTTGATGAGGGTGAAGGAGGAGAGTGAAAAAGCTGGCTTAAAATTAAATATTAAAAAAAAACTGAGATCATGGCATCCTGCTCCATTACTTCATGGCAAATAGAGGGGGAACAAGGTGAAATAGTGACAGATTTCCTCTTCTTGGGCTCTAAAATCACTGCAGATGGTGACTGCAGCTGTGAAATCAGAAGATGTTTGTTTCTTGGCAGGAAAGCTATGACAAACCTAGACAGAACAGAGACATTACTGTGCTGACAAAGGTGCATATAGTCAAGGCTATGGTCTTCCCAGTGGTCATGTATGGTTGTGAGAGCTGGACCGTTAAGTGGAGTGCCAGAAGAATTGATGCCTTTGAACTGTGGTGCTGGAGAAGACTCCTGAAAGTCCCTTGGACAGCAGGGAGATCAAATGAGTCAATCTTAAGGGAAATCAACCCTGAATACTTGTTGGAAGGACTGATGCTGAAGCTGAAACTCCAGTGTTTTGGTCATCTGATGTGAACAGCAGACACGTTGGAAAAATCCCTGATGCTGGGAAGGATTGAGGGCAGAAGGAGAAGAGGGCATCAGAGGATGAGATGGTTGGATGGCATCACTGATGCATTGGACATGACCTTGGGCAAAGTTCAGGAGATGGTGAGGAACAGGGAGGCCTGGTATGCTGCAGTCCATGCAGTTTCAAAGAGTCGGACATAACTGGGTGACTGAACAACACTATGTATATGCATGTGAAGGATGTCTACTGATACATGCAGTTGGTTTATTGCTTCCCAATAAGCAACTTTTTAGGGCTCATCTCAAATTTATAACTCAAAACCTAAAATGAAGTTTACAGTCATCTCAATTATTACAGGAGACTTTCCCCACTTTTTCTTTATCTGGCTTTGTATTTCCATCAAAAAGTGGGAAACAAAAGCACTGTGTTCACATCTGTCAATTTTGCTGTTAGTATCTTTGGTGTGGCTTCTTTGCTGCTTATTATTATCCTTTGGTTTTCAAAGATCCATACTACCCACTACATCTATGACCTCTACAACCACAGAGAATTGTAAGATCTTCATCCATTTTTCTTTGTATCTGTTCCAGCACCTAGAAAGATTCCTGGAAAATAGTAAGGACTCAACCACTATTTGTTAACAGAATGATTTCATGAATCTGTAGGTGTGTGTTAAAAAAAGACTGGATTTAAGTTGAAAAGACTGGGGTTCCTGTCTTGGCTCTACTCTATTTTGTGTGACTTTGGAGAAATCACTTTAGGAAAGAGAATTACATAGACATCATCTATAAATGAGGCTTGATAATCCTCAAACCTTTTTTTGAGAATTAAAAGAGAATGTATCAGTTCAGTTCAGTTCAGTCGCTCAGTGGTGTCCTACTCTTTGCGACCCCATGAATCGCAGCATGCCAGGCCTCCCTGTCCATCACCATCTCCCGGAGTTCACTCAGACTCATGTCCATCGAGTCCATGATGCCATCCAGCCATCTCATCCTGGGTCATCCCCGTCTCCTCCTGCCCCCAATCTCTCCCAGCATCAGAGTCTTTTCCAATGAGTCAATTCTTCGCATGAGGTGTCCAAAGTACTGGAGCTTCAGCTTTAGCATCATTCATTCCAAAGAAATCCCAGGGTTGATCTCCTTCAGAATGGACTGGTTGGATCTCCTTGCAGTCCAAGGGACTCTCAAGAGTCTTCTCCAACACCACAGTTCAAACGCATCAATTCTTCAGCGCTCAGCCTTCTTCACAGTCCAACTCTCACATCCATACATGACCACAGGAAAAACCATAGCCTTGACTAGATGGACCTTAGTCAGCAAAGTAATGTCTCTGCTTTTGAATATGCTATCTAGGTTGGTCATAACTTTTCTTTCAAGGAGCAAGCGTCTTTTAATTTCATGGCTGCAATCACCATCTGCAGTGATTTTGGAGCCCCCCAAAATAAAGTCTGACACTGTTTCCATTGTTTCCCCATTTATTTCCCATGAAGTGATGGGACTAGATGCCATGATCTTCATTTTCTGAATGTTGAGCTTTAAGTCAACTTTTTCACTTTCCTCTTTCACTATCATCAAGAGGCTTTTTAGCTCCTCTTCACTTTCTGCCATAAGGTTGGTGTCATCTGAATATCTGAGGTTATTGATATTTCTCCCGGCAATCTTGATTCCAGCTTGTGTTTCTTCCAGCCCAGCGTTTCTCATGATGTACTCTGCATATAAGTTAAATAAGCAGGGTGACAATATACAGCCTTTTCCTATTTGGAACCATTCTGTTGTTCCATGTACAGTTCTAACTGTTGCTTCCTGACCTGCATACAGATTTTTCAAGAGGCAGGTTAGGTGGTCTGGTATTCCCATCTCTTTCAGAATTTTCCAGTTTATTGTGATCCACACAGTCAAAGGCGTTGGCATAGTCAATAAAAGAGAAATAGATGTTTTTTCTGGAACTCTCTTGCTTTTTCCATGATCCAGCGGATGTTGGCAATTTGATCTCTGGTTCCTCTGCCTTTCTAAAACCCCATGTCCGAGGTCAGGGGCAGTCAGGAGAAGCCACCTCGTGCCCAAGGCCAGGGGCGGTGACCTTGAGGAGCCACCCAGAGCCCGAGGCCAGGGCCAGCAGCTGGGAGGAGTAACCCGAGGAGCAACGGCTGAGCAGGCACAGGAGGTCCTAGAGGAGCTATCTCAAGTTGAAGGGCAGGAACGGCGGTGGTAAGGAGATACCCCTCGTCCAAGGTAAGGAGCAGTGGCTGTGCTTTGCTGGAGCAGCCGTGAAGAGATACCCCATGCCCAAGGTAAGAGAAACCCTAGTAAGATGGTAGGTGTTGCAAGAGGGCATCAGAGGGCAGACACACTGAAACCATACTCACAGAAAACTAGTCAATCTAATCACACTAGGACCACAGACTTGTCTAACTCAATGAAACCAAGCCATGCCTTCGGGGAAACCCAAGATCGGCGGGTCATGGTGGAGAAGCCTGACAGAATGTGGTCCACTGGAGAAGGGAATGGCAAGGCACTTCACTATTCTTGCCTTGAATGGAGTAGCCATCACGGTCAACAAAAGAGTCCGAAATGCAGTACTTGGATGCAACCTCAAAAATGACAGAATGATCTCTGTTTGTCTCTATGACCCAGAGAGATGTTATGGGGAGGGAGGTGGGAGGGGGGTTCATGTTTGGGAACGCATGTAAGAATTAAAGATTTTAAAATTAAAAAAAAAAAGAATGTATAGAAGCTCTTTATTGATTATAAACCACCAAATTTAAGGTGTTCTCATAAATCATTAGTGAATTTTACTTCAATAGCATCTTGAATAATTAAACTGACTAGGTAAATAAATTTGCTAATGATTATTGCTTAGTACAGTTAAGTATACGAATGGCTATCTCTTAAGAGTGAAAACACAAGAACACTGGTGGTTGTATTGCTCTAATTCATATTCTGTGGCACTGAGAATGAAGTCATTTGCCTAATGCGACACTAAACAAAATGACTTCAATACAGTTTTGGTCGATGTCTCACTGTACTCTGTTTAAATTATCAGTAATAAAAAACAGTATATTTCCATGTTTCCCTTTAGAGTACTCACTGGCAAGGTAGCCATTTAATTGCTCCTACCCACTTCAAGTTAGCAGATTCAGTTTTTAAACCCAGAGATCCTTTGAGTCATACTCTGTGCTAGGAAAAAAGATGCACAGACTTTCAAAAAGGAATGGGATTATAGTACAGGGCTGCGAGTTTTTTCATCCAATCAAACTTAAGCTGTCTATAATTACAACCAATAGTGTACTGACTTAGAGGGTCAGACACAAAGCAGAGAATATGGGAGACAAAAAAGGTGAAAAATACCATTAATACCAATAGGGAAAGAACAACCAAACAAAGAAAAAATGGAAAAGAGAGCCAGATCAAGACTCAAGTCTTATCAAAGGCCTCGATATTCCTGTTAACCATTAATCATATTTGTTTGAATCTCTGTACATGTTGGTTAGGCTACTGTGTGGAACAATGAATTTTAAGAATTGGTTTTTGGTGGGCAAAATAGAACTATAGAATGTCAAAATTGGAAGAACATTTAGGGATCAAATAGTTAATGCGTCTCACTTATAGATGGGCAAAGTCAACTCCAGAGACCGAAGGGAACTTGTTAAATACTGCTCAGTAATTTTTTAGTAGAATTAGTAGGTTACTGACTTTCAGGTTGTAGCTCCTCAAAAAGGGAGCCAGTAAGTCACTTGCTCTCAAAAAGTACTGCTTTAAAAAAAATCAGAATTTCTGGGTTACCTGTGAAAAATAAAGATTCTTGGGTCCCACCTCAGATCTACTGAATCAGAATTTTAAAGGTAAGTCATAACAACCTGCATTTGAACAAACTTTACAATTGCTCTAATACACAAAGGTGTTGAAAAGTACTGCCCTAGACGTTACCTCAAGCCTTTATACTGAGACTGCACACTAAAAAAAGTCTTTCCAGATATTTAAAAGAAACAAAGCGGTAGTGGACCTGAAATGCTGTTAGAATTCCCATAGTAACTGTACAGTGTAGGGCTCAACCAATAGAGATAAGGAAAGCTCCAGCAGCCAAGCACGCTTGCCAGCTGGCTGCTAGGCTTCTAATGTCCTTTTTGTGTTACACAGGCAAGCTTACAGTAGATTGAAAGTGAAAGTGAAGTCGCTCAGTCGTGTCCGACTCTTTGGGACCCCATGGACTGTAGCCTATCAGGCTCCTCCGTCTACGGGATTTTCCAGGCAAGAGTGCTGGAGTGGATTGCCATTTCCTTCTCCAGGGGAATCTTCCCGACCCATGAATCGAACCCTGGTCTCCCGCATTGCGGGCAGACGCTTTACGGTCTGAGCCACCAGGGAAGCCCAGTAGATTACAGTAGTTCCTTAAGTTTAACTTTTCTGGCAGGACACAAATTCTGAAAACGTGGGCCTCTGTGTATCACCATTTTATAATCCTCCACTCCTAGTTTTTTCCTGGTTCTATCACTCACTCAAATTCTGCATGGAATCCCTATGGGCTCCCGGAAGACGCGAGAACCAGACATCCCTAGCCTCACCCGTCTGTCAGGTTCGGTTAAGCAGCCACAGTGACGAAAAGGGTTAACGAGCGGTGAGCTGCAGAGCGGCAGGGAGCAAAGCCAATCATGTGTTTAAGCGGGCCCGTACGTCTGGTGTGGCGGGGCCTGCACGTAGAGTGCAGAAGGGAAGAGGTGGAAGCCAGGCGGTGAGAGGGCAGAGGGGGTTAGAGGTTGCGAGGAGGCGGGACGACTGGGAGAGCACAGGAGCTTTGGCCGTTTCTCCCTGCTCTTTATCCGTAGGGATCGGTAGCTGCGGGGACAGCCCGGGGCCTGGTGTATGGCCACGGAGTTACGGTGTCCGGACTCCATGCCCTGTCACAATCAGCAAGTAAACTCTGCCTCGACCCAAAACCCTGAGCCGCAGCAAGCTGGAGACCTGATCCCGGCCCACGCTGGGGGAAACAGCGATTCCGCGGCCAAGCTGACTCTTCTCAGCGGGCACGCGCATTCTAGCGTACCGGCTGAGCGGGACCCTCAGGCCTCCGGTGGCGCCACCTTCAACTCAGAAAACATCGGTGGCGCTGGCAACTATGACGCTCCACCCAGCGATTCCCTCCTAGGGGACTGCGAAGTCTCCCGGCAGATCGGGGCACAGCTTAAGCTCCTGCCAATGAATGATCAGATCCGGGAGCTGCAGACTATCATCAGGGACAAGTAAGCCAGAGCGGAAGGGGTAGGGGAGGTGGAGGGTCTCGCGGGGGTGGGCAGGGATTGGAAGTGAAATTGGCTAAGGTTCTTGGCGTTGGGAAGCGAGTCTGTTGGGATGTGGGCAGGGCCTTTTCTTTGAGGGGCGGTGTCACATGACACAGGCCTTCTACTCTCTTTCCCAGTACCGGTGCTTAACGTCGCTTTGTGTAGGGAGGAAGCATTTTAGGTAACCTCCGGTTTCCTCTTTATCTCGAGTCATTCCTCAGTCATTCGAATGACTGATTCCTCATTCATTCGTTCGAATGACTGAATGACTAATTCCTCAGTCATTCGAATCAGGTAAACGTGCTATCTGCTCTGTGCCTCTTCACGTGGGCAGCAACTAATTTCTGGGTTATGGGTTTAACCACGTTGAACAGATACAGGGCAGATAGCGTAGCTCTTTCACTTCATGACGATTAACAGACTCCCAAATTGTTTCCTTGTCTCCAGTTTTTCTTTCTTCTACACGTTCCCCCGAATTACTGAACAATTAATCTTCTTAATATACTGCTTTGATTAGCTAACTGCCCTACTCAGCAGCCTTCTTTGGTTTCTCTGAGCCTACCAAATAAAGTCAGGATACTTAGATGGACATTAAGGCCCTTCTTCATGGTTCCTAGGAACAGTTCTGAAACATCCCAACTTCTGCTCGCACCTGGAATTCTCTTTACTATTCCTCTGTGTGTTCATATCCTACCTATTCTTCAACATTAAATGTCTACCTCTGCCAAGAAGCTTTCCTTCAATCATTCTTCCTTGCTAATCTTTCCTGGCCTTTTTAATGCAAGATTCACCATCTGTTTTGTATGTTGTTGTTTTACTTTTATCTCACTTATTCAATTTTAAGCTCCTTGAGGGTAGAAATTTTATCTTTTACATGTTTGAATTCCAGCTATGTCTTCAAGCAATTGTCACTCAATTACTAAAAGTTCTTTGTAGCTCTTAAAATTATATTTGTGAAAGTACTGTTTAAGGGTTTTTAATTAATCAGTGTTGAAAACTGTGGTCTTGTGAACTAATAAAGCAGTGATCTTAAAAAGTAGGAGGCATAGATTTGGCAGTTGTGGTAGTGGGAACTGAAATAAAACTTATCTGTAAAAAAGAAAATAGGATGATTCTTGTTTCTATACAGCAAGAGTTACTGACCTTGTGTTTTGGACCTGTGCTGTCTTGGACCTTGTGTTGCACCTGTAGATGAGCCTCAGGGCTTTAGCAAACCTTCAGAAATTGTCTGGCAAATGTTATTTGTATGTCTGTTTGTAATTTTTTTAAAATAACATCTTTATTGAGCTATATTTATGTACTTACAGTACACCTTTTAAAGTGTACAATCCAATGGGTTTAAAATATGTTCATTACTTTGTAACCATCACCACATTAAATTTTAGATTGTTTTTATCACCTCAGTAAGAAAGCCCATACCCATGAGCAGTCACTCCCCATTTCCTTCCAACCTACCAAGAGCCCTAGACAATCACTAAACTACTTTCTGTCTCTATTGGTGTGCCTATTCTGGACATTTCATGTAAATGGAATCATACAACATGTGGCCTTTTGTGACTAGTTTCTTTTATTTTATTTAGCCTGGTGTTTTCAAGCTTTACCCATCTTCTATCAGTACACTATTTCTTTTTTGGCTAAGTAATATTTCACTGTTATGGATATACCACATTTTGTTTATCCATTCATCAGGTGATGGACATTTGGGTGGTTTGGTTTCCATTTTTTGGCTAATATCAATAATGCTACTATGAACATTTTCACATGTCTTTTTATGGGATGAGGATTCCTTTGCTCTCATCACATTTCACAATTTTTATAAAACTTGGAGAGGGAATGGCATTCAGTATTCATATATGACTATATGACAGTATCAATACCTGATTTTACTTCATTACTCAGAAAAGCCTGGGTGGTATAGTAAACCTGGGCCTAAGCAAAATCTTTTTTTCTTCTTCTGAAATTTGGAAGGAGACAGCAGGATCCAGAGTGATCTTAGGGAAAGATGCTTAGCATCTCTGTGCTACAGCTTTATTATTTGTAAAATGAGTAAGTTCATAATATCTCATGAAACTCCAAGGAGGCTAGAGCAAGATACTGTCTGTGAACATTTGCTATAAATTCTGAAGAGCTATGTGCATTTGAGGCATTTTAAGCCTTCATGTTTAGATTTATGCATGGTTCAGATTGCATGAGTGCTGGTTTTTTCAGCTATTGGGAGACAGTAAAGGGAATTTAACTGTATGTAGAATTCACATTCTTTTTAAAAACGTTTTGTTGGAGTATAATTGCCTTATAATGTTGTGCTAGTTTCTACTGTACCACAAAATGAGTCAGTTATACATATACTTATATCCCCCTTTTTTAGTTTTTCTTCCTATTTAGGTTACCACAGAGCACTGAGTAGAGTTCCCTGTGCTATATAGTAGGTTCTCATTAATTATCTATTTTGTACATAGTAGTGTATAAATGTCAATCCCAGTCTCCCACTTTCTCCCACCCTCCCTTCCCCACTTGGTATTGATAAGTTTGTTCTCGACATCTGTGTTTCTATTTCTGCTTTGCATAATCAAAGCTGCAGTAATCAAGGCACTATGGTACTGGTACAAAAACAGAAATATAGATCAATGGAACAGAATAGAAAGTACAGAGATAAACTCATGCACCAATGGTCAAATAACCTATGACAAAGGAGGCAAGATTATACAGTGGAGAAAAGACAGTTTTTTCAGTAAGTGGTGCTAGGAAAACTCTACTGCTCCATGTAAAAGAATGAAATTAGAATACTCCATAACACCATGCACAAAAATAAATAGAATAAAGACCTAAATGTAAGGCTGGACGCCGTGAAACTGTTATAGGAAACTATAGGCAGAACACTCTAAGTTACGTAGCAAGATCTTTTTTGACCCATCTCAAGTAATGAAAATAAAAACAAAAATAAACAAATGAGACTTAATTGAATTTGAAAGCTTTGCACGTCTGTAAAGCAATTTTCCTTCAGTTAAAAGAATTTAAAAAAAACCCACTATGTCTGTGTTTATACTGCTGCCCTGCAAATACTTTCATTAGTATCATCTTTCTACATTCCATATATATGCATTAATATGATATTTATCTTTTTCCTTCTGACTTACTTCACTCTGTATAATAGGCTATAGGTTCATCTACCTCATTAGAACTGACTCAAATGCATACCTTTTTATGGCTGAGTAATATTCCATTGTATATATGTACCACAGCTTCTTTATCCATTCATCTGTCAATGGACATCTAAGTTGCTTCTATGTTCTAGGTATTGTAAATAGTGCTGCAGTGAACATTGAGGTACATGTGTCTTTTTCAATTTTGGTTTCCTCAGAGTATATGCCTAGGAGTGGGTTGATGGGTTATATGGGCTCAATAAAGGACAGAAATGGTATGGACCTAACAGAAGCAGAAGATATTAAGAAGAGGTGGCAAGAATACACAGAAGAACTGTACAAAAAAGGTCTTCATGGCCCAGATAATCACGATGGTGTGATCACTCACCTAGAGCCAGACATCCTGGGATGCAAAGTCAAGTGGGCCTTAGAAAGCATCACTACGAACAAAGCTAGTGGAAGTGATGGAATCTCAATTGAGTTATTTCAAATCCTAAAGATGATGCTGTGAAAGTGCTGCACTCAATATGCCAGCAAATTTGGAAAACTCAGCAGTGGCCACAGGACTGGAAAAGGTCAGTTTTCACTCCATTCCCTAAGAAAGGCAATGCCAAAGAATGCTCACACTACTGCACAATTGCACTCATCTCACACGCTAGTAAAGTAATGCTCAAAATTCTCCAAGCCAGGCTTGAACAGTGCATGAACCGTGAACTTCCTGATGTTCAAGCTGGTTTTAAAAAAGGCAGAGGAACCAGAGATCAAATTGCCAACATCCGCTGGATCATGGAAAAAGCAAGAGAGTTCCAGAAAAAACATCTATTTCTGCTTTATTGACTATGCCAAAGCCTTTGACTGTGTGGATCACAATAAACTGTGGAAAATTCTGGAAGAGATTGGAATACCAGACCATCTGACCTGCCTCTTGAGGAACCTGTGTGCAGGTCAGGAAGCAACAGTTAGAACTGAACATGGAACAACAGACTGGTTCCAAATAAAAGAGTACGTCAAAGCTGTATATTGTCACTGTGCTTATTTAACTTACATACAGAGTATATCACACGAAATACTGGGCTGGATGAAGCACAAGCTGAAATCAAGATTTCCGGGAGAAATATCAATAACCTCAGATATTCAGATGACACCACCCTTATGGCAGAAAGTAAGAACTAAAAAGCCTCTTGATGAAAGTGAAAGAGGAGAGTGAAAAAGTTGGGTTAAAGCTCAACTTTCTGAAAACAAAGATCATGGCATCTGGTCCCATCACTTCATGGCCAATAGATGGAGAAACAGTGGAAACTGTGGCAGACTATTTTTTTGAGTTCCAGTATTACTGCAGATGGTGATTGCAGCTATGAAATTAAAAGACGCTTGCTCCTTGGAAGAAAAGTTCTGACCAACCTAGACAGCATATTCAAAAGCAGAGACATTACTTTGCCAACAAAAGTCCGTCTAGTTAAGGCTATGGTTTTCCCATTAGTCATGTAGGGATGTGAGAGTTGGACTATAAAGAAAGTTGAGTGCGGAAGAATTGATGCTTTTGAACTGTTAGCTGT
This sequence comes from Ovis canadensis, assembly GCF_042477335.2. Taxonomy (NCBI): domain Eukaryota; kingdom Metazoa; phylum Chordata; class Mammalia; order Artiodactyla; family Bovidae; genus Ovis; species Ovis canadensis. The sequence goes on from NC_091727.1 coordinate 68,729,724, forward strand.
TGTTACTTTTGGACCATTTAAGTAAATCCTTCTAAATAACTCTGAATGCTTGTGTGTGTGTGTACAGTTATTAAAATGATTTTTCTTATAAAGAGGCAAGGTTTTCACGTTTATTTTGAATAGATAAGTAGCAGGTTGATGTATGGCAAAACCAATACAATATTGTAAAGTAACCTCCAATTAAAATAAATAAATTTAAAAAAAGAAAAAATGTAGCAGATAATGATCAAATGGCAGTTTCTGCTGTAGAAATTGAAGTAATTGCCCCAGGAAAGGATGTCTTCAAAATACTAGAGAATTCCTCTAGTGGTGGTAGTAGTAGTAGTAGCAGCAACAGCAAAGTAGTTAGTAGTAGTAGTGAGGTCTAGTAAGAAGAGAGGAGATCTCTACTTGAAGTCTTAATTTTTTCATATTATAAAACATTCGTCTCATAGTTCCATATGTTGTGTATGATAAGTAAATACCTATTGGCCCATTTTGAAAGAAAGGTCAGAGATTTCTCCTGATTTCATCTTGGTTTGGGTCTGCTTTGAGATGTCCATTTTTAAACTATGTACAATTGCTGTAGCTTCTCTGGAAACTTTAAAGTGCTTTATACACTGTCTTAAGTAGGGAAGAGTCCAATTTACTAAATCCACATTGAAGTGAGGATATGGTTTCTGGTGTGATCCTCATTCTTTTGTTGTTTCACTGTGAACTATTTTTTTTTTTAATGGTATCTTTGGCTTTCATTTTGTTACTACAGGTGTGTGGCACATTTGTTGGCAAAGTGTCAAGATAAGCTGACACTTTTCTCAGATATGGTTAGGTCTGCATTATTAATCCTATTTGGAGTTCACAGAACTTAAAAGGTTCTCAATATTAATTAGATTTCTGTGCTTTGAATTATGAGCACCTGGATAGCACTGTTTAAATATTTGAATATATTATACAATAATCCAGGGGTGTGTGTCAGTGTGTTTGTTGTTTTGTGATGATCTTGTGTTAGATTTTATTTGGGAAAGTTATCAGATACAAAATGATTAAAATGTCTCTCAAAACTTTGTTTACAGTATGATAGATTTTTTTTTAAAGAATGGTTTTGAGACAGAGGTCAATAGAGTTGTGATTTGAAACCAAGTATATGGAGTGAATAAGACCTGGGATCTGGTTTACATTAAAACATCTTTATTAACACATGTTTTAGTCCAGTGTTGGGTCTAAAATAGGGGCCTAGAGATTATATGCAACTTGATTGATCTAACAGGAAATATCTGCTTAATGAAACTCTGGTGTTAAGAATGTAAAGGATTTAGATGTGGATATTGAAGATCACTGGGTTTTGTTCAAAATGCAACCAACTTACTGTATTCTAGCTTCACTTTAACTTCTAAATTGATTCAAAGTAAATGGAATGAGTCTGACGTCTGTCAAAAACAGCAGTGTCTAGGTTAGTAATTACTGTTTATAGTGGCATGACTTTGAGTTTTACTGGAAGTTAAATAACTATCAGGAGATGATAGTTCTTATTAGGTTCTCACATTGTGTACTTTTTTTGGAATGTAGAGAAATGTTTATCATGCAGAAGTTGTCAACTGAAGCTGATATTTTTAAGGAGAGTGTGAAGATGTTAAAATGTTTCATTCTAAAGTAAAATAGTGAATTTGAGTAACTCCAATCACTTAACCTAATATAACTTTTCTTTGTAATATATTTATGTGTAACTGATCAGAAATTAAAGACAAGTATTTCAGGTGTGTTCTCAAAATATATTACTGGATATTTTTTTAAGACTTTTCTTAAAGAATCCAGACTTTTCTACCCTATTGAAAAACTGTGTTCTGGCTGCTTAGACAAGTTTGTGTAGGTCTACCAAACAGGGTAGTAGTCTTCAGCATTTTTTTTTGTAGTTCACTGACTTTTACTTCTTTGACAAGCATGTTGTGAAGACTTATAGAAATGAAAGGTGCTGATATAATAGTATATTTTCATTTGAAAACCACAATACATAAAATAAAGCCTGTTTTATTTATTTATTTATTTTGGTTGTGCTGGGTCTTCATTGCTGTGTAGGCTTTTTTCTAGTTGCAGTGAGTGGAGGCCACTCTGTAGCTGCTGTGCGGGGGTTTCTCATTACAGTGGCTTCTCTTGTTGTGGAGCATGAGAGCATGAGCTTTAGGGTGTATGGGCTTCAGTAGTTGTGTCACACTGGCTCAGTAGTGGCTGCTAGGCCTGGGAGCACAGGCTCAATAGTTGTGGCACATGGGCTTAGTTGCTCCGCTGCATGTGGGATCTTCCCGGATCAGGGATTGAACTGGTGTTTCCTGCACTGGCAGGCAGTTCTTTACCACTGGGCCACCAGGGGAGCCAATAAAGCCTGTTTTAAATGAGCTCTCTGTGTGTAGTCATGTGGATAGAGTTTTCTGAGTTTAGGGAGTATTTATATATAAAGAATACAGACCTAGACCTATATTCTTGCAATTATTTTAGAGAGTTAGTATCTGTATTAATGAAAGAACTGTGGTTACTATAAGAAACCTAACTCCATTTGTGTAAGGGATATTTCATTGCTTTCTCCTGTCAGAGAAAGTAAATACAGCTTGAAAAAGAGCTGTGATTAATGGTATACTGAGATAATATATGCTCACATATGCCATTTTGATGCTATGTTGGGGAATATTTTAGGTATGCAATGGGCAGGCAGATGGGGATTTTTAAGTATAGAAACTGTAAATCAGTCAGATCATTTAAGTTACATGAGACAAGGAGGAGGAACAATAACAGCTTTTTACAAAAGAAAAAAATGTCAGCCTTATAACATTTCCCTTTAAGCTGTTTAACAGTTTGTGGGTAGGTGCAACCCTGGATTATTATTACTTGGGTACCTCAGGATCTGAAAATACTGACCAGAAGGAATTGTACAGGAAATTGGTAGAAAGATCTATGGAATAAGCTATTTGATTGAAAAATGGAACAATTTATCAATAGTTTGAGAAAGAGATCTTGTTAATTAGGTTATGTGTTCTTGGAAGCAATAACAAAAATAGAGGATTAACTTGTTTGTACAGTTCTCATTTCAAAAAGAATTGGAGGCAAAGTAGACCGTTACTTATGTTGGTAATAAGGATTTTAAATTGGGGTGAGTGGTGCATGAGAATGGGGAGAACCTGGTTTTCTTACTGTAATTTTTTTTTTCTTAACTTGAGCTCTGGATATGCTGCCATTTTCCAGGAGAAACTTGTTCATCTCCTGGTTGAAAAGTATATACTTGAGCAGTTCAGTGGGAGACTACATGATCTTTTCAATTTCTGTCTCTAATGATATCATATGAGCATTTTCAATAATATTTATGAAGTCATTCCATTTAAGTTCCTGTATCCTAGTAAAAAATATCATGTCTCAATAATAGTCTGTTATAGGTAAGCTTTTATCATGTAATAGATTTTAATATCCATGTTACTGTATATATGTTAAGTAATATTTCACTTTAAAGCTCTAATCTAGACTAAAACTTGTCCTTTTTTTTTTTTAGGACAGCCAGTAGAGGGGACTTCATGTTTTCTGCGGATCGTTTGGTAGGTGGATGGAGGCTTTCAATCTTCATTTCATTGTTGTTCCTAGTGTTATAATCATAGTAGCCCAAGGGGCTTTTTGTTTGAGAACATTCTGGGGTTGAGAGAGATGGTACCAAGTAACATCTTGCTAGACTTTGCAAGTGTTGTTTCTACTTTTGCATTAAAACTCTGCCTCAATCCCATTCACCTCAAATCATTGTCTACAAACTCGCTGTCTATAGTTCTGATGTACCACTGCTTTTCAAGTGGATCTTGGTAACTTGATCCTGAGTCTTAAATACCTCTTCTTAGGTCAGTGAAGTGATGTAAATTAAAAGGAAACCAAAGATGTAAAGAGAGCTAGTAGTGTCCATAAAATGCACAAAAGCTAATAGCTATCTTATAGTTTACATGGGGATGGATATCTATTTTGCCTCTTATTTTCTGTAGTATCTTCACCTGTGTATACTGTCTACACTTAGGGAATTCCTGTTAAGAATTGACCAAGCCCAATTCTGTTTAGCTAGTGTCATCTGAGAGGATCTCAGGCCAAATTGGGCTGTCTTAGGTAAGCCCTGTTTATTTCTTGTGTGTGTATCTATGTTTGTTTAGTGCCTGGAATGAGGTTGACACATGTTCTACTGTGGTTCCTAATATTCATCACTTTGTGAAATATACATTGAACTCATATGAGTCAGACACTGTGCCAGACTGTGTTGTAGGTAGGAGGAGATTCAGTGGTAAAGCAAAAAGACATGGTCCCTGATCTTGTGTGGTTTACAGTATAAATACTGTTCTCGTTGTTTAGTCTGGGAAAGAAAGAAAAGTGACTTATTAAGCTTATAGTTATAACCAGATAGTAGAAGATAGATTATTAAAGGAAATGTGATGATGTTGGGTGGGGGGAGGTATAAAACTCTTCATTTGCATTTTTCCTAGGGAAATCTTTATTCCAAAAGAGTGTAGACAGCACATATTCCACTTTTGACTTTTATGTATTCTTGGTTCAAAGGCCACTTCTATTTGAGCTTCCAGGGGCAGTAAAAATCCTTGGATTGCATCAAGATAAATGTAATTGACATTCTTGGAGTGATAGGTTATTCTTTTTGCTTTTATCAAACCAAAGGGTTCAAGACAGTTTTGCCAGTGGCTGCTGTGGGGGAAAACAGAGACCTTAGTGTTCACTGTAGAAAATGATTTCTCTCTCTTTCTTTCTTTTGCTCTCCATGTGCTATTTTCCTATAGAACATAGGAATTAAGATCATGGTTATTATAAAATGCTTGCTTGAAAGGGCAGGCATTATGTCTTAGTCTAATGAGATAATAAGGACCCAGGGCAAAATTCACCTGAGTGGATGGTAATTTTGGACCTCTCTGTTCTCTGCAGTTGGTTTGAAGGTCCTGATATTGGGGGTGCAAAGTGTGGAAGGTCAGTTGTGGTTGTGGTAGGGACTGGAGCTGTTGAGGTTTCTGATGATGGGAATTTCTAGTATACTGTTTCTTCTAGCGCAAGGGTCCTGTTATAAGTTGACATTAATTCTGTCCTGAATTTGTCAGGATTGGCTTCCTGGCACTCAGGTTTTGAATTTTAACTCTTGATAAGAGGTTATACCCTTCTTCTGGTTTATGTTCTCCTGTAAAGCTTGGACACACTAATTCTTGTCCCAAAGTTGGAGGCGATGGGCAGGTGGTAAGACTCTTTAGAGGAGTATTGCTAGAAGGAAAACAAGGCTCTTCAAAGAAAATGATCTTCTTTCTTTGTACTTTGCTCATAAGAAACATTAATCTCCACAGATGATGGTGGCTAGAGGTGAGTATGCACACACACACACACACAGTATTCATGAGGTTCCTGGACCCTCTGGTACTCCAGGTTGACACAATGCAGCCCATTTAACATTTATCATTTTAACGGCAGCAGGGTGTTTTGTTGTGAAAACAGAGCATAGGGCATGACATTTCTCCCTGCTGTTCTTAATCAGTAATGTAATACTGATTGGAGAAAATGTGCTCTACAGACTCAGCACTGCCTTTTTGTAGTGGCCTCTGGATGTTCATAGGAATATCTGATGGGTTTTGGAGGATATTCCTTGTAGTTCTGATGGATTCTTTGCTCTGTGCACATTAAGATCATTAGGAGCCTTTTTTTTTTTAAGCTGGGAAGTCCTAATACATTCAACTGTATCCTACTTCAAGCTCAGTAAATTGGTTCAGTTCCATCCACTCATTTATTTCCTCCTAAGAAATTCAGGATTTATTCTGCATCATGGTGGGCCTTTGTTAAAAAGCATCCAACTTAATAATTTCAAAGTACTAAACAAGGCAAAGCAGTTCCCGGTTGGCACTATTTCCAGAGTTACCAGAAGTGTATTATGTCCAAGTGTTCCTGCCATGATTCTTGCACTTGCTGTGGTTTTGCATTTCTCATAATATAGACTGGACTAACTGAATGAGAATCAAAAGGCATACTTGAGCCTTTTAGTGACAATCACATGCCTCACCAAGGTTGGATACCTAGCAGCAAGCAGCTTGACATTTGGTTCTATCTCTGAATCTAACAGAAAATCTAACGGTTCCAGAAAAACATCTACTTCTGCTTTATTGACTATGCCAAAGCCTTTGACTGTGTGGATCACAAAAAAATGTGAAAAATTCTTCAAGAGATGGGAATACCAGACCACTTGACCTGCCTCCTAAGAAATCTGTATCCAAATCAAGAAGCAACAATTAGAACTGGACATGGAACACCAGACTGGTTCCAAATTGAGAAAGGACTATGTCAGGGCTGTATATTGTCACCCTGCTTATTTAACTTATATGCGGAGTACATCATGCAAAATTCTGTGCTGGATGAAGCATAAGTGGGAATCAAGATTGCTGGGAGAAATATCAATAACCTCAGATATGCAGATGACACCGCCGTTATGGTAGAAAGCAAAGAGAAACTAAAGAGCCTCTTGATGAAAGTGAAAGAGGAGAGTGAAAAAGTTGACTTAAAACTCAACATTCAGAAAGCTAAGATCATGGCATCCGGTCCCATCACTTCATGGCAAATAGATAGGGAAACTGGAAACAGTGACAGACTTTAATTTTTTGGGCTCCAAAATCACTGCAGATGGTGACTGCAGCCATGAAATTAAGAGACGCTTACTCCTTGGAAGGAAAGTTATGACCAACCTAGACAGCATATTAGAAAGCAGAGACATTACTTTGCCAACAAAGCTCCGTCTAGTCAAAGCTACGGTTTTTCTAGTAGTCATGTGTGGATGTAAGAGTTGGACTATAAAGAAGGCTGAGTGCTGAAGAATTGATGCTTTTGAACTGTGGTGTTGGAGAAGACTCTTGAGAGTCCCCTGGACGGCAAGGAGATCTAACCAGTCCATCCTAAAGGAAATCAGTCCTGAATATTCATTGGAAGGACTGATGCTAAGGCAAAAATTCTAATACTTTGGCCACCTGATGCGAAGAGCTGACTCATTTGAAAAGACCTTGATGCTGGGAAAGATTGAAGAAGAGAACAGAGGATGAGATGGTTGGATGGCATCATCAACTCAATGGACGTGAGTTTGAGTAAACTCCGGGAGCTGGTGATAGAGAGGACTGGTGTGCTGCAGTCCATGGGGTCACGAAGAGTAGGACACGACTGAGAGACTGAACTGAACTGAACTGAATCTAACACATGATAGGGTCTCCCTTCCTACTACTATAAGTTAAATCCTTGCCTAGTATGTTGCTGACTTTTTGCCTGGTGTTAAACTCCTGAGGCTAACAGATAACAGGAGATTCTTAACAAGTTTTCAAATTATTCTTCCTTTGACTCTCTAGATCAGACTTGTTGTGGAAGAGGGATTGAATCAGTTGCCGTATAAAGAATGCATGGTGACCACTCCAACAGGTAATCAGGGCTGTTACTCACATATTCTCATAAAAATTCTCGGGTGGAATTGGGGGAAAATGAGAAGAAAGCAGTCGGAGTAAATCAGTGTGCAAAATGAGGCATCTGCATGGAGCTGTTCTTCTAAACAACTTATTAAGTTTGGGGACATTTAGTAAAGAAATTAATGTGAATGACTTTTGTTAATAGTTTGCTTGTCAGTTTAAGTTAAAGGTTAATAAATATTCTTCAGCATTCGGATGTTACCTTTGATGATGGCACATTGGGACCAGAGCTAAGAATTGCTGTCAACTTAACTTCACCTTTGTGAGGAAGATACATGTGTTAACAAATGATTGGGGTGGTTTAGCAATAGAAACTCCAGGTAAAAGAAAGAAAAGTAAAAAAGAGAAACGATGAGGATTGGAGAAGAGGATTTAAATTTGTTCTGCTCTAACAGAGAGCAGTCAAGGATCCCTATTTTAGGGATTTAAAATTCTGATATGGTTCTTTATTAAATAATGGAAACTGTTATATCCAAAGGTTGATTTTGTGAAAATTAGGGACTAATCTTGCTGCATCAAAATTGATACAAATTTGGTCTGAGACCAAGGCATGAATGTGTCTTGATAATTACTTCAGTCTTTCTCTTCTGCTTTTAAACACAGAATGCAGGTTAATAAAAGTGGACAGGAATAAGGAGGCTCTCTGCTGTGGCTCGCAGTGGGCTCTTAGTTTGAATTTATGGGGTTTCTAGCATTCTTGGAATGCAACAATTCTCCTCTGAATTCAATTTAAGAAACGTGTATGTGAATATCATGCTATCATAAGGCTTATTCCTGCTCGATGAAGTCTACCTCACCCAATTATTCCCACAGGCTTCTTATGAAGAAGTAACTGAAAAATCATGACTCTTCTTATTGCTTTCACAGGGAACCTAAGATGTTATACAGTATGTTTGGATAAGAGTTGTTCTGTGCCCATCTACTTTAAACCATAGATACTTTATTAAATAAATAGTTGCTCCAATGATGAAAGATAAATTATTTGGTTTTATTCCCCAACAGGGTACAAGTATGAAGGAGTGAAATTTGAAAAGGGAAATTGTGGGGTCAGCATAATGAGAAGCGGTAGGTTTGTATATGTGTGACTTTGTCTCTTTGCATTCTTAGATACAGTTGCTGTTTTCTGAGAGGTAGGCTTGTCTCCTGAGCTTACATCTCACCACCTGTGTTGTCTATCCTCATAGTGCCTTTGAATTATGGCCCATGTGTTGCCGAGTTTGGCTAATTTTAACTGCAGCGCATCTTCCCTAGTGGTGTGTCCCCATGGGCAAGCCAGCTTTGAAAAATTCAGAGGAGAGTGGAAGAATAGGAGGATATAATGATACTATCTTGGAGAGAATAGGGAAGCTTGAAGATGGATGGAGTATGTAATAGCACAAATTCAGACCTGTAGAACTTTGAGCACTCAACTAGAGAAAATCTTTGTTCTGATTTTTAAATTTCTTTTGTGAGGAACAGTCGTACCCTGTCAGGAGCTGGACTGAATGGCTTGTTTAATATTTTTAGTTTTATGTTTGATGAGTATGTGATTATGTAGGCAAAAGAACTGAACTGTGATTAACTCTAGGTATTTCCAATTGCTAGTCTAATGTGTTTGTGTTTGAGTCCAACCAATTGCCCTTGTAAATTAACCTTTGTGCAGCAAAATAACATGTCTGTAACTACCTGTTACGTGGGGATGATTATTTCCATTCAGCAACTTAATTCATTAATTATTCTTTGTACAAGATCCAGGGTATGGTAGAATCCCCACTTGCTTGCATTGGAAACAGATGGATTTTTTTCCCTTTGGCTGAACCTTGTGCATGTGGGATCTTAGTTGCCCTGCCAGGGACTGAACCCATGCCCCCTGCACTGGGAGTGTGGAGTCTTAATCTCTGGACCACCAAGAAAGTCCCTGGACTTTTTTTTTCACATATAAACATTTCTATTGCTCCTCTGGCTATGAAGTTCTGTTTGTGAACAACTGGGTATTTCAAATAAAATAGGAGCTTTATGCTCCTTTTTTTTTTTTAAATAGAAAGTAGCTCTTAAGTAATGATAGGATTTTCAGAACAATGCTGTTCAACCTTTTAAAACTGGTAAAGACAATGGAGATGGACTTTTAAGGCACAATTTCTTCTGTTTTAGTCCAGCTTCTGCCCTAAAGGCAACAGCATGGTCCTCGCACCCCTAGTGTATACCTGATGACCTCGGAGTGATGCATAGAGAGGATGTTTTTAACTTTAGTAGCTCTTGGTTTATTTCCATATCTATTAGAAAGAAACTTTCTATATTTTCACTAGTGATGTACAGTTTCCTCTTAAATATAAACGAAAATAATTTATTTAAAGAAAAATATTAAGTAAATAACTGTACAAGAAGAATTTTGATGTGGCCTAAAATCTTGAAGATGATGTGAGAATGATTGACTTTTAGCAAACACTTCCTTAAATGAATTCAGACTCAAAAATACCTTTACCTTCAGAAACCAAGGGGATGATGGTGGTTTTGGTCTGGATTTCTGGGGAGGAGGGAACAGCATATTACTTTTTCACTGTTTGCCAGCCAAGCCTCTGCCACTGAAGTCATTGCTGGGGCTACATGATATCTCTTGATGTCAGCTTGATCTAAATGTAGAGCCTTTGATCTACAGCCCTCATTCTTCCATAATATTTTATATTTTTGTCTGATGAAAGTAATACAGTGTCCTTAAAATAATATAATTAAAATGTTCCTGATATAGAAAAGTTCAGAGAACAGCTTAAATGCTTTATTACCTGTAATCATGGAAGCATGACAACTCTAAAACTTGTAAGCCAGAAGTAAAATTAGCTTATCCTAGTTTCATTGACCAGCCCTTAATCTAGTTTCATTGACCTGAACTAAGTATAAAATCATATTTTATCAGAAGTGAAAGCTGTTAGCTTAAGAAGAATCGCTTCCATTTTGATAGTGTCTTTATTGTGTTAATAATAATCACAAGCTCTACTTTGGCTTATTCTCAGACTTTCACTCTATCTACTCTTAATCACTCTTTCTTTTTTATTTCCTACTTCAAGGTGAGGCGATGGAACAAGGTTTACGAGACTGCTGTCGATCCATACGAATTGGAAAGATCCTGATTCAGAGTGATGAGGAGACACAAAGAGCCAAAGTATATTATGCCAAGTTCCCCCCAGACATTTACAGAAGAAAAGTCCTTCTGATGTATCCAATTCTCAGTGAGTTGCTTGCATTTAATTTGTAACCTTTGATTAGGGTTAAAATTCAGTTTAGTGCCTACCTGCTAGGTACCCTTCTTTAAAAATGAAACTGTTTCTAAATGTGTTCTTTTTTTGTTTTTCTCAGTTGGATTTGGAGTTGCCCTGGGCAGTTCTCTGGGGAATTTTTATTGTGTAATAAGAAAATATGCATTAGTCAAACTTTATTAGCTCCAAAAAGCTTCTATTTTAAGATAACAGATTGAAGCAAAAGATTTAATGAGGCAAAATATATAGAACACAGAATATATATTGAAATATGTCCCTTTTCTAGCTCAGAGTATAGCAATGATTTTCTCAAGGATTTATTCTCTTTGGAGGTAATATTTTTTTCTCCTATTCTAGTCTTTTCCTATGCTTGCTCAGATCCTAGAGTTGGGGGTAGCAGGTGGGTATTACATTTGATATCTCAAATACTGAATGAATTTAGGGCTTGTGCATTTGAAAGCTGAAAAGTACATGGGTTATGTCTGTTGTTGAAAATAACATCATTTATAAAAAACGGGCATCTTCAAATGAAGCTTTATCTAGGAGTATCTTATGTTAGATTATTAAACTGCTTTTCCTTTGAAACAACTTCAAAGATATTTTGAGATGATTGTTAAAGTTGCCAATGCATTTGATTTTCATTTGATTTCAGGTACTGGAAATACTGTAATTGAAGCTGTAAAAGTTCTCATAGAACATGGAGTTCAACCTAGTGTTATTATCCTACTCAGTCTGTTCTCCACTCCTCATGGTGAGTTTAACAAGAGGCAGCAACTGGGGCTCTGGATAGTCATGGAGTGGTTAAGTGTTCATCTCTCCAACCATTCATCCTGAAGAAAAGTTCATTTGCTTTCACATTAATTCCTAACTGAATTTTGTGTTTGTCATCTCTAAGCTTAGTTATGATACTTTACACCATTCAACCATTCTAATGTTCAAATTCAAATGGAAAAGTATAAATTAACCACACTGAAGGGATTTGCAATTGTTTTCATAGTTACCCTGTTTGAGCAGAGCTTGCCGGTGGCTGAAAGGTCCCTATTTCTCCTGGCTCCCCACCTGAGCCTGAGAAATGCTCTCAAACAACAAGAAAATCAAGGTTCTAGCTAACCCTGTGGTCTTTCTGAAGTAAGCTTTGTAGTATGAAGCAAAGAGCAGAAGTTTTTAAACTTAGACTTTTGCTCAAAGGGCATGATGAAAGAATTTGTGTTCTCCATTTCCTGAGAGAGGTAAGCCTAATTTAAGACACTGGGTTTCTTTGCCATATAAGCTAAGACAATTATGAAAGTATCCTAAAAAAATAATCATAAAGGCATGTAGAAATTCAGTGTTTAGGATAGTCATTGGAGAGACTATCATTTTCATGTAAGAAAAAATTTGAAAGTATATAAGTGACTTACTTGGAAATAGTTAAATATACAGTTGACCCTTGAACAATGTGAGTTTGAACTGTGTGGATCAACTTATATGTGGATATTTTTCAGTAGTAAATACTATAGTACAACACAATCCATGGTTGGTTGAATTCATGTATGTAGAGGAACTACAGATACAGAAGGCTGACTATAAGTTATATGTGGATTAGCCTCCAATGTTGTTCAAGGATCAACTGTATGTAATATTAAAAACTGTTAAGTCATGTTTTTGAAAAAAATATTTAATGATGTCAGAAAATCTAAATGTAAGAGCAGAATGAACAATAGCTTTAGTGAGACTGACCACTCAGGCATCACCACAGTTTTCTATTGACTTTCAGAACTATGAGTTAGGCTGCAGAAATTTTTTAAGAGTCAGAAAAAGACTGACTTTAGCTTTACATATAGGAAGATCATATCCAGGACCTGCTTACAGTTTTTGTCACGTTTGATCAATCTATTTTTAGCAACTTTATTGAGATATAATAGGCATATAATATATCACATATTTAAAATGTAAAATTTGATATGTTTTGACATCATTGCAACAATAAAAATTTTGGTCTATCAAAATAACAGAAACACAACAGCATTAGAATAGGATAAAATGTCATCACCAATTTTAGAGATGACTAATCCAGTACTTTGGCCACCTCATGTGAAAAGTTGACTCATTGGAAAAGACTCTGATGCTGGGAGGGACTGGGGGCAGGAGGGGAATGGGACGACAGAGGATGAGATGGCTGGATGGCATCACTGACTCGATGGATGTGAGTCTGAGTGAACTCTGGGAGATGGTGACGGACACGGAGGCCTGGCGTGGTCTGATTCATGGGGTCACAAAGAGTCGGACACGACTGAGCGACTGAACTGAACTGAATACAAATTATTACGACTACCAAAATCAGACTTGGGTTTAACATGAAACCTAGTAAGTCTTTCCTCAACATGACAGGCTAGACAGATGCACAATACTAATTCAATTTTTATTTTAAATTAATAGTGGTTATCTTAGGGTGATGGAATTCTAAGTGACTTATGTTAGTTTTTAACCTTTTTTTTTGTATTTTCCAAATGTTCTACAATGAATTTGTATTTGTTTCATAAGAAAGAGAAATGTGTTGCTTCTAGTTAGAGCATTTCATCATTTCCAAAGGTTCCGTATCTCAGTCAACCATGAAGAGGCTACAGAGAAACCACTTGAGAGAGTCACACTTAGTAGGCCATTGATTATTTTGCTGTTTCATAATGAAAACTTACCTGTAGTTCAAATGTTGATGGTTACAAAGGCTGTTTTGCTTGGTCATCTGTCTATATAACAGAGGTAGCATTGTAAATTTTGAGATCACCAAATAATTATTGGGTTTTCTGTCTTTGGGAGTAGAAAAGTAACTGTGTTAGTTCTTTTATTTTTTATTTTTATTTTTTACTTTACAATATTGTATTGGTTTTGCCCTACATTGACATGAATCCATTGACATGAATCCACCATGGGTGTACATGTGTTCCTCATCCTGAACCCCCTCCCACCTCCCTCTCCGTCCCATCCCTCTGAGTCATCCCAGTACACCAGCCCCGAGCACCCTGTATCATGCAACGAACCTGGACTGGCGATTCGTTTCACATATGATAATTTATATGTTTCAATGCCACTCTCCCAAATCATCCCGCCCTCGCCCTCTCCCACAGAGTCCAAAAGACTGTTCTATACATCTGTGTCTCTTTTGCTGTCTCGCATACAGGGTTATTGTTATCATTTTTCTAAATTCCAAACTAACACATATATATATTTATATATTTATATATATATATATATATGCGTTAGTAGAATAGGATACTCATTCTTTGACATTATAGATGAAAAAATCTTATTCTGTAGCATCCTTGCTATGGCTTTTTAGTTTGACTGTGATCCAAGCTAGTCCCTGTCCTTTCCTCCTCCACCTCCTCCCCGCCCAGGCTAGAGTTATAAATTCTCAAAAAGTAGCTTTCTGTGATATAACAAAAAAGTATTTGCACTTGTTTCAACAGTGTTCCAATTGAGAAACCATCATCTAATGTATGATCCTGTTTCCAGAAGGACTATATTCTATCAGCTGCCTTTAAAATAAAACAAATAAGACTCATTAGGGGAAAAGTTGCTATAACTGAATATATTTTTCATGTATTGAATACAAAGCAGTTTGATTCTTAGAATTTATTAGTGAATGGGTGGAAACATAGTCTGACTACTATAAAAACTTTTCAGGTATCAGAAATTATATGAATACGAGATTAACCAAGTCTAACTATTTGTCCAAAGGTTATTGCTCTCTGTCTTCTGTCAGTAGTAGACCTGCTGACTGACCATAAAATTACTGAATTCCAGGTAATGTTATAAAAAAAAAATCCCACCATAATGACAATTTTTCTTTTATTTTTGAAGGTGCCAAATCAATCATTCAAGAGTTTCCAGAGATCACAATTTTAACTACTGAAGTTCATCCTGTTGCACCTACACATTTTGGACAGAAATACTTTGGAACAGACTAAGTTATTGAAGGAAAATTATTCTTATATGTAATATTACAGTTATGTTTTGAGTTATGTGTAATATTACAGTTATGTTTGGCTAATTCACTTAAGGGATGACATAGAAAATTGTGTTAAAGATACTTTGTAATGTTTGGAAGCAGGTATAGTAAAAAGGAAATACTTGAGTTTTTTTAAAATTATTATTATTTAGTTGTTTCTTGACTGTTGGTACCAGATTCAACAATGAAACACATACAACTCTGAAAATGCTTTAATAATGCTCTTATACAAAATGCTGATCCCTCAGTGCATTGAAACTGTTCCCTAATTTATGAATCTCAGGTTAGAGATTGCTTGCAGCCACAAACAAAACCCAAATGGAATTCAGTTCATTGGCCCACTATAGTTTGGATTTTGTTTAGTTTGCTTTTAGTTCTAGGGAGATTTCATGTATGTGACTGTTGTTACCTTCCCCTACTCTTTACTTTGTGGTACTATACATGTTGGTAACTTGGAGAGAATGAAAAAAGAATACCTCCTAGAATTTTACATTTCCACTAATATCCTCACTCAATTGCCACTCAGTTGGCACTCTTCAGTCAAGCCATTATGTTCTTCGTGGCTCGTTTCCTACCCTGTGCATTGTTGGTAGGTGCCTTGTTAGTGTAATGCAGTGAAGAGGATGGTGGGACATTTCCAGCCCTGGAACTGTGACATTAATTTACTTAGTTTGAGCCAGGGATATCTGGATGCTGACAAAGGAGGGCTAAATAGTGTTAATGGTATTGATGCATTAGAAATAAATTAGTTGGTGGTGGTTTTTCTGAGATATGGGAGGAAAGATGGTTTCTTGCTGAGTTTATGGTCAATAAGTAAATTAAAATGCTTCATTTTTCACTTGGATGTTTCTACTAAAAGTCTTTGATTTGGAGCTTAGTTATTTTGCATGTTTGTCAATTACAGTTGTATTAAAATGGGAAAAATACCTTGATATTAAAAAAAACCCTAAGATTTATGTGTGTTCATATTCAGGCTCCTGAAAAGAAGAGAAATCATCTTAGAAATCGACGTTCACATTCTGAAACTTGCTTGTAAAACCCTGATCTCATTTTACATTGATATTAAAACATTTTAACAGTGGTGGCTGGTTGATTACTTGATTATTTATACTCCCATAGCCCCATAGGCAGCTGTTGTGGCTCCTGTTTAAAACAAACAAACAAACAAAAATGGAAAAGAGCAGCAGGCAGTTTCTTAGACAGAACCAAAGCTGGTAGAAGTCAGCAAAGATTTGGGAAAAGGAAGAAAAACTGTTATAGAATGGATTACATTTTCCCTTTGGAGTCTAGAAGCACTTCACTATATTTTTCCCTTATTTTTGAATACTGTCATAACAAACCAAGATTAATAGATTACCCATATTACAATTCTTCCAAGGCAAATGTTGCCTTCATATTCTTATCATCTATACTTGTCAGTTAAGTATTTTGATACAATGTGGATTTCCTTTTTTCCTGATTAGCAGAAGCTGTAACTGAAGCACGTTAAAACCAAAATCTTTCTCTCCTTATCCCAGGAAAGATGTGAGTCAGCAAATTTAGATAGAGACCAGATCTTCTTTAGGTTGATGCATTGAATTAGTTGGAAAGATGATGTCTACCACTGTAGGCATCGTTGCTTCTGATGGGTTTCAATATATTAGGGTTATATTAGGGTTTCAATATTTTGTTAGAAGTGACTTTCTAGAACATGAGACAAGTTCGTATTTGAGTATAGTTATAAAACCATATTTCAAGCAAATTAATTGTATATTATCAGCTATTTAAATTTAATATGTCTCTGTTCCTTTTGATTATATTTGGTTCCCACATGAAGAGAATTCCTACTATAGGCAGTAGGAATTATTCAGTGGTGCTACATTTCCCCTGGAGATTTCAAAAGCAGTTTTAACTATGTTTTCTGAAGTTTGGATCTTTTTAACAAATGAAGCATTATTTGTAGGATTAATCACTTTCCTGGTGGCTTCTCTGGTGGCTTGATGGTAAAGAATCCGTCTGCAATGCGGGAGACCCGGGTTCAATCCCTGGGTTGAGAAGGCATGGCAACCCACCCCAGTATTCTTGCCTGCAGAATCCCCATGATAGAGAAGTCCCGGGGTTACAAAGAGTTGGACACAACTGACTGACTAAGCACAGCACAATCACTTGCCAGGACTCTTTGAGCCCAGGAAGTTTTCTAAATGACAAAAAATTAGCAGACCATCCAAAACTATATTGTTTTTAATGAAATGAACTTTACCACTGTATAAACTGTAGACTCCGTGTTGAAGAAATCCTAACACAATAAAAACAAGAAACAATATACATCAGTGTTTCTCAAAAGTTGAACGTACTACAGAATCACTTGGAGGGCCACAGGTGGCTGAGCCTCACACCTGGAGTTTCTGGTTCAGTAGGTCTGAAGTAGGGCCCAAGGACTTGCATATGTGAATTCCTTGGTGATACCCATGTTGCTTGGTCTGGTGGCCACAACTTGATTTCAGACATTCTTTTTTTTTTTTTTCAGACATTTCTTCTTATGTAAGCAGTTAATGGTACAAATTTCCCTATACATACTGGTTTAGTTATACCCCACAAATTTTGAAATGTGTTTTCATTTCATTTGGGTCAAAATACGTTTTCATTTCCCTTTTGATTTCTTCTTTGACCTAAGGCTGTTTAGAAATGTGCTATATAATTTTCAAATATTTATTGGATTTTCTAGATTCCTTTTCAATATTGACTTCTAATTTAATTCAGAGAACGCATTTCATATGATTTTAACCCTTTTCAATTTTAAATTATTTGTTTTATGGCTCATAATATAGTCTCTCTTGGTAAATCTTCCCTGTGTGCTTTAGAAGTATGTGTACAACTACTTTTGTTGCATAAAGTGTTATATCAATGTCAATTAGGTTATGTTGATTGATAGTGTTGCTCAGGTCTTTGATTTATTTACAAATTTTCTGTCTCTTCTTTCCATCAGTTATTGAGAGGTGGTGTTGAAATCTCTGACAAATTTTGGATTCATTTGTTTCTCTTTTCAATTCTATCATTTTTTCCTTCATACGTTTTGAAGCTATGTTGTTAAGTGCATGAACTTTTGAGATTGTTATGTCCTCTTGATGAGTTGACATTTTGTCATTATGAAATGTCTCCTTTTATCCATGGTAATATTCTTTGTTCTGAAATCTACTTTGGCTGTTACTAATATAAACATTCCAGCTTTCTTTTGATAGTATATGGTATATTTTTTCTCATTCTTTTACTTTTAACTTATTGTGTTTTTATATTTAACCCGGGAGGGTTGGAGCCTCAGGAAGCCTGGAGTTAGATCTTTCTTTTTGTAATCCAGTTCAACAATCTCTTTTTAAATTGGTGTGTTTAGATCATTTTAATTAACATGATTATTGATATACTTGGTTTTAATCTGCCATTTGGCTATTTGCCTTCTGTTAAGTCTCATTTGTTCTTTATTTTCTTTGTCTTCTTTTTGATCTTCTTTGGATTAATTGAATATTTATGATTCTATTTTGTCTTTTTTAATGGTTTATTAGATATAATGCTTTTTGAGTGGTTTCTTTAGGGTTTATAGTATATATACCTTTAACTTATCATAATCTATTTCACATTTCAGAACTTAAAATGCTTCCATTCCCCCTTCCCCAGCCTTGGTGCTGTTATTGTCATACATTTTGCTTCTACACATGTTCAACTCTGCAATGTGTTATTATTATTTTTTGCTCTCAACAGTTACCTTTTAAAACTATGTAAGAAGAAATAAGGGGAAAAGTCATTTTAATTTATCCATATTGGGTGCTTTCCATTTATTTGTGTAGATTCAGGTTTCACATTTGCCAGTGTGGAATTTTAGGTTAGCAGTTTTTTTTTTTCTTTCAGTAGCATAAAGATGTTGCTTCACCATCTTTCTTGCATGTTATTGATATATCTGTTGTTATTCTTCCATTTATATTTAATGCAATTAGTGATCGAGTAGGGTTTACATCTGCCATTTTGCTACTTGTTTTCTATATATCTTATATATCTTATTTTGTTTCTCTATTCCTCCATTACTGCTTTCTTTTATATTAATTGGGCATTTCTATGTTGAACTGAACTGATGTATGCTTATGTCAAGGATCCCCCAGACCACTCACAGAACTCATTAGGAATCAAAATTCATTATGTTTATGATTATGATTTATTACAGCAAAAGAATATGAAGCACAATCAGCAAGGTGATAGGATAAAGTCTGAAGAAAATCAGGTACAGGCTTCCAAGAGTCCTCTTCTTGTAGAACTGCACAGGATACACTTAATTCCTCTATCTATAGATGGAATAATGTGTGCAAAGTGTAGTCTACCAGGGAAGTTCATTTGCTTAAGACTCTAGAGTTTTTATTGGGATCTGGTCACATAGGTACCCAGTGCCTGCATGATTGATCAGTTTGCAAAACAGATCACCTAAGGAAAGCAAATGTTCATCATAAATCACATTACTTACACAGACCACCTAGACATATTGGTACAGTGTGTTTCAAAGCTCTGAGTGTACAGAAACAGTTCTATGAGTTAAAACATTCTAAGAACTCAATTCCCTTTAGGGAGTGTGCAAATTTTGAGCAGCTAAGACCTGCTAAGTTAACTCTTTACTGCAAAATTTGCGCTCTTGATCTTTGGCTCACTTACAGGAAAATGATGGTATTTTTCTTAGTACCTGTATTTAGTATAGCATTTATATAAAATATACAGTAATATATTAACATGAATATGCCCAGCATGGAGGTACTGATAGACATGAAGAAACAATTAGTCCAGAATTGATGCTTTTGAACTGTGGTGTTGGAGAAGATTCTTGAGAGTCCCTTGGACTGCAAGGAGATCCAACCAGTCCATTCTGAAGGAGATCAGCCCTGGGATTTCTTTGGAAGGAATGATGCTAAAGCTGAAACTCCAGTACTTTGGCCACCTCATGCGAAGAGTTGACTCATTGGAAAAGCCTCTGATGCTGGGAGGGATTGGGGGCAGGAGGAGAAGGGACAACCGAGGATGAGATGGCTGGATGGCATCACGGACTCGATGGACGTGAGTCTGAGTGAACTCCAGGAGATGGTGATGGACAGGGAGGCCTGGCATGCTGCAATTCATGGGGTCGCAAAGAGTCGGACACGACTGAGCGACTGAACTGAACTGAACTAATAAAACCATTATATAAATCTCCATTTTTTTGTATTACTTTGTCTTTGGCTGATAGTTATTTGTATCTTATGATAAACTTGTATAGAGTCACATTAATTAACTTCATTGAATCACATTAATTAACTGATGTTAACTACATCTAGTTCCTTTTAATGCCAACCAGTTTCCATTGATACCACATTCTAAGGAGTCTTTAATTTAATTTCCCAATATATAAACTTATCAATATTTATATGAGGTAATAGAATCTTACCAGCAATGCCAATATTAAACTCTTTCACAGTTATAGTCCAGTTTTGTTTCTTTCCACATGCCAGTAAAAATCAGAGAGATATCTATTATACTGGCCTTTATCCATTTACAAGATGTTATTATGGGTGGCTATTGTTGCAACTGGCCAGGATTTTGGTAATTTCCAGGTTCTAAGTTACATGTGTATTAATTTGCTAGTGTTTCCATAACAAAATACCATAGACTGTGTGACTTAAACAGTAGAAATTAATTTTCTTAGTTCTGTAGTCTAGAAGTCCAAGATAAAGGTGTTGGCAGGTTTAGTTCCTTCTGAGGACTCTTCTTGACTTGCAGATAGCTGCCTCCTCTGTCCTCACATGATCTTTGTGTGTACACATCCCATGTCTCCACTTGTGTGCCCCCTTTCTTATAAGGATGCCAGTCATAATACATATGTGCTAAGTTGCTTCAGTCAGGTCTGACACTTTGCGACCCTATGGGACTGTAGCCCACCAGGCTCCTCTGTTTATAGGATTCTCCAGGCAAGAATACTGGAGTGGGTTGCCATGCCCACCTCCAGAGGACCTTCCTGACCCAGGGATCGAACTTGCATCTCTTACATCTTTACCACTAGCACCGCTTAGGAAGGGCTACACTAATGGCCTCATTTTAACTTAATCGCCTCTTTAGAGGCCCTGTCTCCTATACAGTCACATTCTGAGTTACTGGAGGTTAGGATCAACATATGGATTTTGTCCCTAATATGGAAACAAAGCTAGTCATCTCTTTGTAGTTCCCATGATTTTACTGAGACTGTTTCCATTGTGTGCTGTTGTGCAGCAGGGCCTATCTCTTTCTTACAGCAAGTAGAAGAGTGTGATTCAGTATGGTTCTGGTTCCTGCTAACTACACTACAGGGTATATCTTATTTTGATCCATTCTTGGGATGAAGGGTAGCAGAGTTACATCAGTGCAAATAACTCTTTGCCCCCAGAGAACTTCCATAAGTCTGAAGGTCTATAATGTTTCCAGAAATGTGCCCTAGCTGGAGTCAGTGATCCATTGCTAATTCAGGCTCAGTCTGTTTTACACTAATACAGTATACTAACACATATATATGGAATTTAGAAAGATGGCAATGACGACCCTGTATGCAAGACAGCAAAAAAGACACAGATGTGTATAATGGACTTTTGGACTCAGAGGGAGAGGGAGAGGGTGGGATGATTTGGGAGAATGGCATTGTAACATGTATACTATCATGTAAGAATCGAATCGCCAGTCTATGTCTGACGCAGGATACAGCATGCTTGGGGCTGGTGCACGGTGATGACCCAGAGAGATGTTATGGGGAGGGAGGTGGGAGGGGGGTTCATGTTTGGGAACGCATGTACACCCGTGGTGGATTCATGTCAATGTATGGCAAAACCAATACAGTATTGTAAAGTAAAATAAAGTAAAAATAAATAAATAAATAAAATTGTCAAGAGACCCTGTTGAGGATTAGAGTGCAAGGCTTTTCCCAGCCTTGAGGCCTAGCATTGCTCTGCATTATTCATTGAACCTGCCTGCTCTAGTTCACTAAATCTCCATCATCTCCCCAGGCTGATTCCCATTCTTTTCTTCTGAAAGAGTATCCCTGCTGATTGGTCTGTTCTCATTAATACAACTTTTTCTTCTGTTTGCCATTCATTAAAAGTGAAATGAGTTTGTCTTTTGATGCTTAAACTGGCACCTGTCTCTCCTACAACTCTCTTCTATATCACGACCAATGTCTTCTATCTTATGGAACAGTCTACCAGGCATGTTGTTGCCATTGTATACTAATTGCCTGAGTGTGACTAGGATACATATTTTGTACCCAAAAGTGTTGAGTCCTTCTTACTAAGGTTATATGGGTAGTAGTTACACCTAGATGTAATTTGCTCTGCTGCTGCTGCTAAGTCACTTCAGTCATGTCCGACTCTGTGTGACCCCATAGACAGCAGCCTACCAGCTCCTCCATCCTTGGGATTCTCCAGGCAAGAACACTGGAGTGGGTTGCCATTTCCTTCTCCAATGCATGAAAGTGAAAAGTGAAAGTGAAGTCGCTTAGTCGTGTCTGATTCTTCGCAACCCCATGGACTGTAGCCTACCAGGCTCCTCCGTTTAAGGGAATTTCTTGGCAAAAGTACTGGAGTGGGTTGCCATTTCCTTCTCCAAGTATGCCATAAAGGCCTCCCCAAGCCCTCCTTGCCTCAAGGTAGGGTCATTTCCTGTGGGGACACAAGCTAACCCTATGATTCCTACTACCTTATTCCTATCAGAAACCCATTGTTTCTATTTTATTTAATCACTTTACGCCCACAGAAACTAGGATATGCACAGCACATTTTAGCATCATAGGCATGCAGCTGCTATATTCTGACCATAATAGCCAGGAACATAAGTATTAGGTGACCAAAGCTTACAGTCAACACAGTGATCAGTTTTCCAGTAGCTGTATGGTACATGATTTGATAGTTTAGTAGAGCATAATTATTAGAAGTTTCTTCTAAAATGATATTGTTTATAAATCAAAAGATACTGGTACATTAATAGAGTTCCATTCAGCCATTAACAGTTGATCCTGTTCATCATCATAGCACACGACCAGAATGTCTCTCAGAGTAATACCATTCAGACTTGCAGGTTTCTATTTAACCTTGTTAAGGTCCAAAATGGAACTGGTCTGGGCACACATACAGCTTTACCCTGTGTCGGGCATCTGTATAATTATACCAGTCTGCGTGCATAAATATTTTTCTTTTCCTCTGAAACTCTCTTGAAGAACCAGTGTAATGTTGGACCCCTCTTGTTCCATTAAGCCATTTATTCATTCTTTTACCTTCAGTTGCTATTTTTCCTTCTTTGTATTTGTTATTGATTTTAACCCAAACCTTCCCATCTTTGGAAGGAAGGTTAGATTCAGTGATAGTGTTGGTTCAAATTGCTAGCAACAACAGTAAGTCTAGCAAATGCTTTCCTTTCAGTCCATTTCCATTCATACAGAGTAGGGTTACACAGATAAAGAACTAGTGGGTTATCTTGGCCACTAGGCAATACAGCTCCAGTCATTGTCAATTCCAGTTTTGCAGTAGGGGATTGAAAGTGATAGCTTAAGGTGAATGGTGTTGGATTTGTGATCTCTGAAGAAGATTTAGCTTCCGGACCAGGGACCAGGCTTGATCACTTAAGAGCTTTTGTGTAGCAGAATTTTATTAAAGTAAGAAAAGGGACAGAGAAAGCTTCTGACATAGACATCACAAAGGGGATGGAGAGTGCCTCCTTTGCTAGTGTTAGCAAGGGAGTTATATACTTTTTTAAATTGGTTATTACAATTAATCAAATGAATGTCTCAAGGTTGTAAAAATTTTACCAGACCCACTCCCACAATTTACATTTTAGGATAACAGGATTAGAATTTAACAATAGAAAGATCCTACCAGACCCATTCTCAGACCCAAGGTAATACACATCCTAAGATAGGATTAGTCAGAAGGTTTTCAGAAAGGAAACTGTCCTCAAGCAGGATACATTGTTGTTATATGATCCCTAGTACAGAGTTTAAACTGAGTTATTTGTTGTGTAATCATCAGTTCGAGGCTTAAAGAAAAAAACCGTTTTATGTGACTAAGACTAAGGAATGTAGAGTGAGAAAAGAAAAAAGTTTGTCCTTTCCTCCTCCTTGAGAATTCCAGACCCCTCTCTCCGTGGGGACCTTCAGACTTCTTATCAACCTGCCCAGGAATCGACTCTCTCAAAAGTATAATCCATCCCAAAAGGACCTGATAAATTCTGGCATAAAGTTTTGAAGGTATAAACAGAGTTTTTTGCTTAGGGATCATCATGGTTCTGGCAAGTACTATTGCAGTCCTGGTCCTGGAATCACTGGATCAAGTAGGAAAAAGGAAAGTTGAAGTGATGTGGGGAAGGGTTGTATAGTCTTACAGTATCCTCCCTACTCTTATGTCCATAGATCCCCTACAAAAGTAGAGGAGTCTAGCGGGGAGCAATTCTTTGGTTGCCTTCATGTTGGCACATGAGCACACATTCATAAATGTACGTAAGCTTTCATGCCTTTGTCTTCTGCCAACTTTTTATTGAGAAATAATTCACATATAGTGAAATAAACCTTAGAACATTTAATACAATGGTTTTTAGTATATTCATAAAATTGAGCAACCACCACAATGTAATGCCAGAACATTTTCATCAACCTAATATGAAATCCTGTGTTTATTAGTAGTCACTCTATTTTCCTTCCACCAGTCCCTAGAAACCACTAAACTACTTCTCACTTTTTTGGATTGGCCTATGCTGAACATTTCAACCATGAAATTAAAAGACGCCTACTCCTTAGAAGGAAAGTTATGACCAACCTAGATAGCATATTCAAAAGCAGAGACATTACTTTGCCAACAAAGGTCCGTCTAGTCAAGGCTATGATTTTTCCAGTGGTCATGTATGGAAGTGAAAGTTGGACTGTGAAGAAAGCTGAGTGCTGAAGAATTGATGCTTTTGAACTGTGGTGTTGGAGAAGACTCTTGAGAGTCCCTTGGACTGCAAGGAGACCCAACCAGTCCGTCCTAAAGGAGATCAGTCCTGGGTGTTCACTGAAAGGACTGATGCTAAAGCTGAAACTCCAATACTTTGGCCACCTGATGCAAAGAGTTGACTCATTGGAAAATACCCTGATTCTGGGAGGGATTGGGGGCAGGAGGAGAAGGGGACAATAGAGGATGAGATGGCTGGATGGGATCACCGACTCGATGAACATGAGTTTGGGTGAACTCTGGGAGTTGGTGATGGACAGGGAGGCCTGGCATGCTGCAATTCATGGGGTCGCAAAGAGTCGGACACGACTGAGTGACTGAACTGAACTGATGCTGAACATTTGATATAAATGTAATCATATATGGTCAATTTTCAGTTGATTTACATGTATATTGTAAGGAAAGTGTTTGACTTTATCCTTTTTTCTGCATATTTTAAAAATACATATTTATTAGTTTATCATACAAATTAATGCATACAATATGGACAGATATAATTTTCTTTCTCTGAGTCTGTTCCCACTCACCACTTAATGACGCAAGTTGATCTCTCAAGGAACAAATACTCCTATTTTCCCATAGTCTGTTGTTTTAATTGGAGGATAATTGCTTTACAATGTTATGTAGGTTTTTGCCATACAACAATGTGAATCAGCCATGTGTATACATATATTAACCCCTGCTGAGCCTCCTTCCCACCCCACCCCCATCCCTCCTCTCTAGGTCATCATAGCACTGAACTGTGTTCACTGTGTTATATAGCAGCTTCCTACTACTTATCTATTTTACACATGGTAATATATATATATCAATGCTACTCTCTTAATTTGTCCCACCCTCTCTGCTCTTTGCATGATTTATCTTTACTTTCAGCCTACTTTTATTTTTGAATCTAAACTCTTTGCAATAAACAGCCTGTATTTGGATATTATTTTATTCATTCTATCTATGCCTTTTGATTGTATTGATTAATTCATTCACATTTAATATTACTATTGATGTACTTGAGTTTATGTCTGCCATTTTACTTTTCCATTTCTGTATGTCGTGCATCTTTCTTGTTCCTCCATTCTCCCTTCTCTACTTTCTTTTGTATTAAGTTTTATAATATTACACTTTAATTATTGTTCACTATATTTTTGAGTTATTTACTTATTGGTTACTTTAGACTGCAGGGCTTACCATATACATCTCAGTTTACCAGAATCCACTTTAGATTCATACTGACTTAATTCCAATAACAGAAATGTTACACCTGTATAGCACTATTATTTCTTCCCCTTCTTTGTTATTGTTATGTGTATTACATCTAAATGTTACAAACCCAACAGTTCATTGTTATAATTCAGTTCAGTTCAGTCGCTCAGTTGTATCTGACTCTGAGACCGCATGGACTACAGCATCCCAGGCTTCCCTTGCCCATCACTAACTCCAGGAGCTTCCTCAAACTCATGTTCATTGAACTGGTGATGCCATCCAACTATCTCATCCTCTGTCGTCCCCTTCTCCTCCCACCTTCAGTCTTTCACAGCATTAGGGTATTTTCCAGTGAGTCAGTTGTTTTCCATCAGGTGGCCAAAGTATTGGAGTTTCAGCTTCAGCATCAGTCCTTCCAATGAATATTCAGGACTGATTTCCTTTAGGATGGACTGGTTGGATCTCCTTGCAGTCCAAGGGATTGTTAAGAGTCTTCTCCAACACCACAGTTCAAAAGCATCAATTCTTTGGCACTCAGCTTTCTTCTGGAGAAGACAGTGGCACCCCACTCTAGTACTCTTGCCTGGAAAATCCCATGGATGGAGGAGCCTGGTAGGCTGCAGTCCATGGGGTCGCCAAGAGTCAGACATGACTGAGTGACTTCACTTTCACTTTTCACTTTCATGCATTGGAGAAGGAAATGGCAACCCACTCCAGTGTTCTTGCCTGGAGAATCCCAGGGACGGGGGAGCCTGGTGGGCTGCTATCTATGGGGTCGCACAGAGTCGGACATGACTGAAGTGACTTAGCAGCAGCACCAGCTTTCTTTATAGTCCAACCAACTTAGATAGCATATTCAAAAGCAGCGACATTACTTTGCCGACTAAGGTCCATCTAGCCAAGGCTATGGTTTTTCCTGTGGTCATGTATGGATGTGAGAGTTGGACTGTGAAGAAGGCTGAGTGCCAAAGAATTGATGCTTTTGAACTGTGGTGTTGGAGAAGACTCTTGAGAGTCCCTTGGACTGCAAGGAGATCCAACCAGTCCATTCTGAAGGAGATCAACCCTGGGATTTCTTTAGAGGGAATGATGCTGAAGCTGAAACTCCAATACTTTGGTCACCTCATGCGAAGAGGTGACTCATTGGAAAAGACTCTGATGCTGGGAGGGATTGGGGGCAGGAGCAGAAGGGGACGACCAAGGATGGGATGGCTGGATGGCATCACAGACTCGATGGACATGAGTCTGAGTGAACTCCGGAAGATGGTGATGGACAGGGAGGCCTGGCATGCTGCAATTCATGGGGTCGCAAAGAGTCGGACATGACTGAGCGACTGAACTGAACTGAACTAAACATCCATACATGACTACTGGAAAAGCCATAACTTTGACTGGATGGACCTTTGTCAGCAAAGTAGTGTCTCTGCTTTTTAACATGCTGTTTGGGTTGGTCATAACTTTTCTTCCAAGGAGCAAGTGTCTTTTAATTTCATGGCTGCAGTCACCATCTGCAGTGATTTTGGAGCCCCCCAAAATAAAATCTCTCACTGTTTCCATTATTTCCCCATCTATTTGCCATGAAGTGATGGGACTGGATGCTAGGATCTTCACTTTTTGAAGGTTGAGTTTTAAGCCAACTTTTTCACTCTCCTCTTTTACTATCATCAAGAGGCTCTTTAGTTCTTCTTCAGTTTCTGCCATAAGCGTGGTGTCATCTGCATATCTGAGGTTATTGATATTTCTCCTGACAATTTTGATTCCAGCTTGTGCTTCATCCAGCCTGTCATTTCGCATGATGTATTCTGCATATAAGTTAAATAAGCAGGGTAACAATATACAGCCTTGACGTACTCCTTTCCCAGTTTGGAATCAGTCTGTTGTTCCATGTCAGATTCTGTTACTTCTTGACCTGCATACATATTTCTCAGGAGGCAAGTAAGGTGGTCTGGTATTCCCATCTCTTTAAAAATTTTCCACACTTTGTTATGATCCACACAGTCAAAGGCTTTGACATAGGCAATAAAGCAGAAGTAGGTGTTTTTCTAGAACTTTCTTGCTTTTTCAATGATCCAGTGGATGTTGACAATTTGATCTCAGGGGGTTCCTCTGTTTTGTATAATTTTATGTATTTTAAAGAAACTTAGAAAAGAACAAATGTATAGTCATAGAGTTTGTTATATTAACCTTCCTATTTATCATTTCTTTTTTTCCCCATTATTTTGTGTAGATTCAACTTACTATCTTGTATCATTTCCTTACTCTGATATGGCTTTGCTCCCTCCTAGTATATAATAGTATTATATGTTACATTATATGCAAATTGTTTTGGACAATTGCTTTTATTAAAGCAAAAAGGAAAAAAATGTCCATTTATATATTCATTTATAATTATAATATGAATCAATATATGCTTTTACTGATACTCTTTGTGTGTGTGAATTTGAATTAGTGGTCTGTAGTCACTTATTTTCATACCAAAGAAACTTCTTTCATATTTCTTACTAGGCAGAGGTTCTAGCATCATAGTCTCTCATTTCTTATTTATCCAGGAATGTTTTTCTCTGTTTTTATTTATCATGGTAAAATACACATAATGTAAAATTTGCCAATTTAATAATTTTAAGTGCACATGTCAGTGGCATTAATTATATTTACAATGTTGTACAACCATACCACTATTTATTTCATTTTTTATTGTCCAGAACAGAAGCTCTCTAACCATTAAGCAATAGTTTCCTATTCTCCTCTCACTCCATACCCTGGTGTTCTTATATCTTCTTTCTCTCTCTATGAATTTGCAGAATCTAGGTGTTTCATGTTAAGTGGAGTCATACAGTATATATGCTTTTGTGTCTGGCATGCATAATTTTTCAACGTTCACCCATATTTTAGCATGTATCAGAAAGTCATTCCTCTAAGGCTGGATGATATTCCATTGTATGTATATACTAATATTTGTTTATTCATTCATCTGATGATGGACACTTTGCTTGTTTCTGCCTTTCAGGTATTGTGTTAAAGCTGCAATGAGCATTAACATAGAAGTATCTGTTTGAGTCTCTGTTTTCAATTTTTAGTATGTATTTGGGGGTGGAATTGCTGGGTTATGGTAATTCTGTATTTAGCTTTTTGAGAAGTTGGTAAACTCTTCACAGCAGCTGTACCATTCTACATTTTCAACAGCAATATACAATAGTTCTATTTTCTCTGCTGCTGCTGCTAAGTCATTTCAGTCGTGTCCAACTCTGTGTGACCCCATAGACGGCAGCCCACCAGGCTTCCCTGTCCCTGGGGTTCTCCAGGCAAGATTACTGGAGTGGATTGCCATTTCCTTCTCCAATGCATGAAAGTGAAAAATGAAAGTGAAGTCACTCAGGTGTCCAACTCTTCGTCACCCTATGGACTGCAGCCTACCAGGCTCCTCCGTCCATGGGATTTTCCAGGCAAGAGTATTGGAGTGGGTCGCCAGTGCCTTCTCCTCTACTTTCTCTACATTCTCACTAACACTTGTAATTACATACATAATGGATGTACTAATAGATATGAAGTAATATCTCTTTGTAGTTTTTATTTAAATTATCCTGATGACTAAAGGTCTTGATCATTTTCTCATGTTTGGAATCTTCTTTGCAGAACTGTCTATTCTAGTTCTTTGCCCATTTTTATTTATTTATTTATTTATTTTATTTTTACTTCATCCTCAGAATAAGGGTCAATTTTTTCTCTTTTTTAAAATATAAATTTATTTATTTTAATTGGAGGTTAATTACTTTACAATATTGTATTGGTTTTGCCATACATCAACATGAATCCACCACGGGTGTACATGTGTTCTTTGCCCATTTTTAAAGCTTATTTTATAATTGGACAAAAATTGCTTTACAATGTTGTGTTGGCTTCTGCTGTACAACAATGCAAATCAGCCATAATTATACATATATCATCTCCCTCTAGAGCCTGCCTCTCCTGCCTCCATCCCATGATCCCTCTAGGTGATCACAGAGCACCTGGCTTGTCACCCTGTTATATTGAAACTTCTCAACAGCTATCTATTTTACACTGTATATATTAATATGTTGATGCTACTTTCTCCATTTTCTCCACTCTCTCCTTCCCCCTCTGTGTCCACAAGTTCTTTCTCTATATCTTTATCTCCATTCCTTCCCTGCAAGTAGGTTCATCAGTACCATTTTTCTAGATTCCATATATAATGTTAACATATGATATTTGCTCTTTTCTTTCTGACACATATCACTTTTTATTACAGGCTCTAGGATCATCCACCTCACTAGGACTGACTCAAATTCATTCTTTTTTATGGCTGAGCAATATTCCATTGTATATATGTACCACATGTTTATTCATTTATCTGTCAATGGACAGTCTCAGTCAGTCAGTTTAGTTGCTCAGTCGTGTCCAACTCTTTGCAACCACATGGACTGCAGCATGCCAGGCCTCCCTGTCCATCACCAACTCCCAGAGTTTACTCAAACTCATGTCCATTGAGTCGGTGATGCCATCCAACCATCTCAGCTTCTGTCGTCCCTTTCTCCTGCCTTCAATCTTTCCCAGCATCAGGGTCTTTTCCAATGAGTCAGTTCTTCACATTAGGTGGCCAAAGTATTGGAATTTCAGCTTCAGCATCAGTCCTTCCGATGAATATTCAGAACTGATTTCCTTTAAGATGGACTGGTTGGATCTCCTGCAGTCCAAGGGACTCTCAAGAGTTTTCTCCAACATCACAGTTCAAAACTATCAGTTCTTCAGTGCTCAGTGTTTTTTATAGTCCAACTCCCATATCCATACATGACCACTGGAAAAACAATAGCTTTGACTGGGTGGACCTTTGTTGGTAAAGTAATGTCTCTGCTTTTTAATATGCTGTCTAGGTTGGTCATAGCTTTTCTTCTAAGGAGCAAGCGTCTTTTAATTTCACCACTGCAGTCACCATCTGCAGTGATTTTGGAGCCCCCTTGATGTACTCCTTTCCCTATTTGGAACCAGCCTGTTCCATGTCCAGTATTAATTTTTGCTTCCTGACCTACATACAGATTTCTCAAGAGGCTGGTCAGGTGGTCTGGTATTCCCACCTCTTTAAGAATTTCCACAGTTTGTTGTGGTCCACACAGCCAAAGGCTTTGGCATAGTCAGTAAAGCAGAAGTAGATGTTTTTCTGGAATTCTCTTGCTTTCTTGATGATCCAGTGGATGTTGGCAATTTGATCTCTGGTTCCTCTGCCTTTTCTAAATCCATCTTGAACATCTGGAAGTTCAAGGTTCATATACTGTTGAAGCTGGCTTGGAGAATTTTGAGCATTACTTTACCAGCATGTGAAATGAGTGCAATGTTGAAATCAGTGCATTGAGCCTTCTTTGGCATTGCCTTTCTTTGGACAGTCTAGGACTATGTCCTGGCTATTGTAAATAGTACTGCATGAACATTGGGGTACATGTGTTTTTTCGAATTGTTATTTTCTCAGGGTATATGCCCAGTAGTGGTATTGCTGGGTCATATAGTAGATTTATTCCTCGTTTTTTACAGAATCTCCATATTGTTCTCCATAATGCCTGCATCAGTTTATATTTCTGTCAACAGTGTAAGAGGGTTCCTTTTTCCACATCCTCTCCAGCATTTATTTGTAGATTTTTTGATGATGGCCATTTGGAATTGTGTGAGGTGATAAGTCATTGTACTTTTGATTTGCATTTCTCTAATAATTGGTGGTGGCTGAGCATCTTCATGGGTTTGTTGGTCAGCTGTATGTCTTCTTTGGAGAAATGTCTGTTTAGGTCTTCTGCCATTTTGATTGGACTGTTTGTTTTTTTGATTTTGAGCTTTATGAACTCTACATTTTGGAGATTAATCCTTTTTTGGTTGTTTCATTTGCAATTATTTATCCAATTCTGAGTGTTGTCTTTCAATCTTGTTTCTTGTTTCCTTTGTAGACGTTTTAAAGTATATTTAGGTCCCACTTAAAAAAAATTGTTTTTATTTCCATTACTCTAGGAGGTGGTCAAAAAAGATCTTCTTGTGGTTTATGTCAGAGTGTATTGCCTGTGTTTTCTTCTAAGAGCTTTATAGTTTCTAGTCTTACATATAAGTCTTTAATCCATCTTGAGTTTATTTTTGTGTATGGTGTTCGGAAGTGTTCTAGTTTCACTGTTCTACATGTAGCTGTCCAGTTTTCCTAGCACCACTCATTGAAGAGACTGTGTTTTCTCCATCATATGTTTGCCTCCTTTGTCAAATAAAAGGTGCCCCTGTGGGTTTGAGTTTATCTATGGGCTTTGTATTTTGTTCCATTGGTCTATATTTCTGATTTTCTGCCAGTCCCATACTATCTTGATGACTATAGCCTTTCAGTATAGTCTGAAATCAGCTATACTGATTGATTCCTCCAGCTCCATTTTTCTTTCTCAAGATTGCTTTGGGGTCTTTTGTGTCTCCATGCAAATTGTGAAACTTTTTCTTTTAGTTCTGTGAAAAATGGCATTGCTAGTTTGATAGGGGTTGCATTGAAAATGTATATTGCTTTGGGTAGTATAGTCTTTTCACGAAATTGATTCTCCCAATATTGATTCTCACCAAGATCATGGTCTATCTCTCCATCTGTTTGTGTCATCTTTGATTTCTTTCATCAGTATCTTATACTTTTCTGCATACAGATCTTTTGTCTCTTTAGGTGGATTTACTCCTAGGGATTTTATTCTTTTTGTTGCAATGGTGAATGGGATTGTTGATTTCTCCTTCTGATTTTTTATTGTTAGTATATAGGAATGCAAAGGATTTCTGTGTATTAGTTTTATATCTTGTGATTTTACTATATTCATTCATCAACTCTAGTAATTTTCTTGGGGCATCTTTAGGGTTTTCTATGTGGAGGATCATGTCATGTGCAAATAGATTTTACTTCTTTTCCAATCTGAATTGTTTTTATTTCTGCCCCCTCCCCCCGCCCCCCGATTCCCATGGCTAGGACTTCCAAAACTTCGTGGAATAATGTTAGTGACTGGGCACTCTTTTCTTATTGTGAATCTTAGAGGAAATGCTTTAAGCTTTTCACCATTGAGAATAATGTTTGCTATCGGTTTGTTGTTGTATATGGCCTTTAGTATGTTGAAGTAGGTTCCTTCTATGCCTACTTTTGGAGAGTTTTTATCATAAATGGGTGTCGAATTTTGTTGAAAGCTTTCTCTGCATCTATTGAGATGATCATATGGTTTTTATGTTCCAATTTGTTAATATGGTGTATCACATTGATTGATTTGCATATATTGAAGAATCATTGATCCCTGGGATAAAACCAACTTGATCATGGTGTCTGATCATTTTAATGTGTTATTGGAGTCTACTTGCTAGAATTTTGTTGAGGATTTTTGTATATATGTTCATCAGTGATATTGGCCTGTAATTTTATTTTTTGTGTGTGCCTCATTTTGGTATCAGGGTGATAGAGATCTAGTAAAATGAGTTTAGGAGTTTTCCTTTCTCTATAATTTTCTGGAAGAGTTTGAGCAGGATAGGCATTAGCTCTTCTCTAAATGTTTGGTAAAATTAACCTGTGAAACCATCTGGCTTTGGAATTTTGTTTGTTGGAAAAAATTTTTTTAATCACAATTTTGATGTCAGCATTAATGTTTGGTCTGTTCATATTTTCTATTCTGTTTGTTTCAGTCATGGAAGGTTGTACTTTTCTAAGAATTTGTTCATTTCTTCCAGGTTGTCAGTTTTATTGGCATATAGTTGCTTGTAGTAGTCTCTTATTATTCTTTGTATTTCCATGTGGTATGTTGTAGCTTCTCAGTATTCATTTCCAATTTTATTGATTTGAGTCTTCCCCATTTTTACTTGATGAGTCTGGATAATTGCTTGTCAATTTTGTTTATCTTCTCAAGTTCAGTTCAGTCAGTCAATCATGTCCAACTCTTTGTGACCCCATGGACTGCAGCACACCAGGCTTCCTTGTCCATTACCAGCTCCCAGAGCTTGCTCAAACTCATGTCCATTGAGTCAGTGATGCAATCCAACCATCTCATCCTCTGTCATTCCCTTCTCCTCCTGCCTTCAATCTTTCCCAGCATCAGTGTCTTTTCCAATGAGTCAGTGCTTTGCATTGGGGTGATGGTGGCCTCATAAGACGAATTTGGAAGTTTTCCTTTCTCTTCAATTTTTTGGAACTATTTCAGAAGGATATAACTATTCTTTAAATATTTGATAAAATTGACCTGCAATGCTGTGAGGTCCTGGACTTTTCATTTGTTGTGTTAGTCAGTCAGTCATGTCTGACTCTTTGTGACTCCACAGACTGTAGCCCGCCAGGCTCCTCTGTCCATAGACTTCTCCAGGCAAGAATACTGGAGCGGGTAGCCATTCCCATCTCCATAGGATCAAACCCAGGTCTCTTATATTGCAGGAAGATTCTTTACCATCTGAGCCATCAAGGAAGCTCATAAAGATGGAAGTACTGGGGACAGAACCCAGGGCTTCACATATGCTAAGCATGTGCTCTGCCACTAAGCTATACCCCCATTCATTTGTTGGGATGTTTTTAATCACAGTTTCAATTTCAGTGCTTGTGACTGGTCTGTTCATATTTTCTGTTTCTTTCTGGTTCACTCTAGGGAGACTACCTTTCTAAGAATTTGTTCATTTCTTTCAGAGTATCCATTTTATTGGCACACAGTTATTTATCGTAGTCTCTGATTCTTGGTATTTCTGTGGAGTCAGTTGTAACTTCTCCTTTTTCATTTCTAATTTTATTGATTTGAGTACTCTCACGTTTCTTCTTTGTGAGTCTGATTAAAGGTTTATCAATTTTGTTTATCTTTTCAAAGATCCAGCTTTTAGTATCATGGATCTTTGGAATTGTTTTCTTTGTCTCTATTTCATTTATTTCTGCTCTGATTTTTATGATTTCCTTCCTTCTACTTTCAGTCTTGTTTCTTCTTCTTTCGTTGCTTCAGGTGTAAGATTGGCTTGTTTATCTGAGATTATTTCTTGTTTCTTGAGGTAAGATTGTATTACTATAAAATTTCCTCTTATAATTGCTTTTGCTTCATCCCATAAGTTTTGGACCATTGTGTCTTGGTTTTCATTTGTCTCTAGGTATTTTTTTATTTCTTCAGTGATCCAATGGTTGTTGAGTAGCATATTGTTTAGCCACCACGTATTTGTGTTTTTTAAAGTTTTTTTTTCTTGTTGTTTATTTCTAATTGCATAGCATTGTGATCAGAAAAGATGCTTGATATAATTTCAATTTTCTTAAATTTATCAAGGCTTGCCTTGTGATCCAGCATGTGGCCAATCCTGGAGAATGTTCTGTGTGCACTTGAGAAGAATGTATAGTCCAACTCATCTAAAGTGTGATTTAAGGCCTGTGTTTCCATATTAGTTTTCTATCTGGATGATCTGTCCACTGATAGAAGTGGAGTATTAACTTCCCTCACTATTATTGTATTACTGGATTGATTCTCTCTTTATGTGTGTTAGTATTTGCCTTACATATTGAGGTGCTCCTATATTGGGTGCATATATATTTATAATTGTAATATCTGCTTCTTAGATTGAACCCTTGATCATTATGTAGTGTCCTTCTTTGTCTCTTATAACAATCTTTGTTTCAAAGTCTATTTTGTATGAAATTAGTATTGTTACTCCAGCTTTCTTATGAATTCTATTTGCATGGAATACCTTTGTGATTGCACACCTTCTGCTATCCTACTGCAGCTTCTCCTTTGTCCTTGGATGTCAGGTATCTTTTTTTCATGGGTTCCAGTGTCCTCCTATTGATGGTTTTTCAGTAGCTAGTTGCAGTTTTGGTGTTCTCACAGGAAATGAATACATGTCCTTCTACTCTGTCACCTTGTACCAATCTTCTCTTTGTATTTTTAGACCTGTTTCCTCTTTTATTAACTTTACTTTGGCTGGCTCTAGGATTCTTTCCTTCATCATGAAACCAAGAACCCTCACTTGGTGAACAATCCATGCCTTCAGGTCTAAGAACATGGTATTTCACTCTCCTGACACAGAACAACACTCTGCCACAGGACATGGCCCCTCCTCTCATTTAATGGACTTAACACACTTGTGAAAAATCAGCTGACCATAGGCATATGGGTTTGTTTCTGGCTTCTCATTTCTATTGGAAAAGTCCCTGATTCTGGGAAAGATTCAAAGCAGAAGGAGAAAAGGGCCACAGAGGATGAGATGGTTGGATAGCAGCACTGATTCAATGGGCATGAACTTGGGCAAACTCAGGGAGATGGTGAGAGACAGGGATGCCTGGTGTGCTGCAGTCCATGGGGTCACAAAGAGTTTGACATGACATGACGACTGAACATTTCTATTGCACTGTCTATAGGTCATCCTTATGTTAGCATCATGCTGTCACTGTTTTGATTACTGTAGCTTAGTAATAAGGTTTGATATTAAGAAGTGTGTGTCTTCTTAATTTGTTCTGCCTTTTAAAAGATTATTTTGGGTATTTGGGGCCCTTTGCAATTCCATATGAATTTTAGGATAAAGTTTTCCATATCTACTAATTAAGCTGTTCAAATATTGCTAGAAATTGTATTAAATCTATAGATTGTTCTGAGTAGTATGAATGCCTTGACAATATTAAGTATTTCTGTCAATAAAATCTTGATGTCCCTTCATTTATTTAGGTTTTATTTATTTCTATCAGCAGTGTTTTATAGTTTTTCAGTATACAAGTCTTTCATCTCCTAGGTTAAATTTACTCCTCATTATTCTTTTAGATGCATTATAAATGGAATTTGTCCATTTATTTCTTTTTTCAGACTATTAACTGCTGATTTATTTAAACCAAACTTATTTGTATGTATTGTTCTTGTACCCTACATCTTTGTTAAAAGTATTTATTAGCTTTTGTGGCTTTCTTATGGATTCTTTGAAGTTTTCTCTATACAGGATCCTATTATCTATAAATATGGATAGTTTTACTTTTTACATTCCAGTTTGAATGATTTTTATTTCTTTTCTTTTTTGGTCACCCTGCCTGACATGTGGGATCTTATTTCCCTGACCAGGGATCAAAACTGCACGTCGTGCATTGAAAGCACAGGGAAATCATGACTTTTATTTCTTTTTTTTGTCTAGTTGCTCTGGCTAGAATTTCTAATACAGTGAAGATAGTCTTTGTGTTTCTAGGAATGTGTCCATTTTATCTAGGTTATCTGATTAGTTGGTGTATAGTTCTTCATAATAGTCTCTTATAATCCTTTAAATTTCTATAAAGTTGATGGTAATGGCTTTCATTTCTTATTTTATTCCTATTTTGAGAAATAATTGACATGTATAACTCTATATGTTTAATATATACAACATGATGGTTTGATTTACATATATTGTGAAATGATTACCACAATAGGTTTAGTTAACATAGGTCATCTGTGTCATCTCATATAGATACAGCAAAAAGAAAATTTAAAAAATTCTACTTGTGATGAAACTCTTAGAATTTATTCTCTTAAGTTTCCTCTATATCATAAATCAGTGTTAACTAGAGGCATCATGTTTTACATGACATCTGTTGTATTTATTCAACTTAAACAGGAAGTTTGTACATTTTGACCACTTTCCTACATTCTAATAGAATGAGGTGAAATCTCACTGTGGTTTTGACTTGTCTTTCACTAATTTGGCCACCTCATGTGAAGAGTTGACTCATTGGAAAAGACTCTGATGCTGGGAGGGATTGGGGGCAGGAGGAGAAGGGGGCGACAGAGGATGAGATGGCTGGATGGCATCACTGACTCGATGGATGTGAATCTGAGTGAACTCCGGGAGTTGGTGATGGACAGGGAGGCCTGGCGTGCTGTGACTCATGGGGTCACAAAGAGTCGGACACGACTGAGTGACTGAACTCAACTGAACTGAGTGAATAATTGTGTAGAACATATTTTCATGTACCAATTGCCAATCTGCATGTCTTCTTGGGAAAAATTTCCTATGCAGACCTTCTGCCCATTTTTTTAACCTTCAAAAATCTATTACCAAACTTGCTAATCTTACCTGTCTCCTGAGAAATCTATATGCAGGTCAAGAAGGAACAGGTAGAGCTAGACATGAAACAATGGATTGGATTCAAATAGGGAAAGGAATATGACAAGGCTGTATATTGTCACCTTTCTTATTTAATTTATATGCAGAGTACATCATGCAAAATGCTGAGCTAGATGAAGCACAAACTGGAATCAAGATTGCCAGGAGAAATATCAATAACCTCAGGTATGCAGATGACACCACCCTTATGGCAGAAAGTGAAGAGGAACTCAAGCACCTCTTGATGACAGTGAAAGAGAAGAGTCAAAAAGCTGGCTTAAAACTCAACATTCAAAAAACTAAGATCATGGCATCTGGTCCTATCACATCATGGCAAATATATGGGGAAACAATGTAAACAATGAGAGACTTTATTTTCTTGGGCTCCAATATCACTGCAGATGGTGACTTCAATCATGAAATTAAAAGATATTTGCTCCTTGGAAGAAAAGCTGTAACATACCTAGGCAGCATATTAAAAAGCAGAGACATTACTTTGCCAAAAATGATTCATCTAGTCAATGCTATGGTTTTTCCAGTAGTCATGTATAGATGTGAGAGTTAAACCATAAAGAAAGCTGAGTGCTGAACAATTGATGGTTTTGAACTGTGGTGTTGGAAAAGGCTCGAGAGTCCCTTGGACAGCAGGGAGATCAAGCCAGTCAATCCTAAAGGAAATCAGTTCTGAATATTCATTGGAAGAACTGATGCTGAAGCTGAAGCTCCAATAATTTGGCCACCTGATGTGAAGAACTGACTCCTTAGAAAAGAGAAAGCAGGAGGGAAAGATTGAAGGCAGGAGGAGAAGGGAATGACAGGGGATGAGATGGTTGGATGATATCACCAACTTAATGGACATGAGTTTGAGCAAGCTCTTGGAGTTGGTGATGGACAGGGAAGCCTGGCATGCTGCAGTCCATGGGGTCGCAAAGAGTCAGACATGACTGAGCAACTGAACTGAACTGAACTGAAATTTATGCAGGGTTAACCATTTAACTCAGCTAACAGCAAAACAATGTCTCCAACAGCACGTAGGATGGAGGTTCACACCTAAAAAAGAGTGTCACTTGAAAAAAAATTAAATATATATATACATACACATTTGCATAAGTGTTTTTTAAAAAAAGGAAAAATTAACAAGTGTTGCAGAAAAAACATCCCAAAGTAATTTTAGCTCAACATCCCCATCCACAAGGGAAAAATGGCAATGCCAGTCTGTGCTGGCTCAAATAGCCCAACTTGGGCTGCAACTAGGAAAAAAAAGTTTTCTTTCTTCTTAAAAACAAATAACCCCCCCCCCAAAAAAAAAAACTCTTTTCTTCTTCTATTCAACCTCCAGAGTTCATTCCTGAAGTGAAGTGAAGTCGCTCAAGAGTTCATTCCTAGAAATACCCAAAGAATAATGGAATAAAAAAGCCCCAGCATATTTTCCTCAGCATCTGCCTATCAGTGAAGGTTCACACCAAGGATGATTCCTTAGTAATTTTGCCTCTACTACAGTCAGCAAGTCAACCCCCAAACTCTGGGAACTTGTAAAACGTTCTCAGACTTCCTAAGGGCTCCATGAAAGACCCTGGGGATAGTGAACCTGATTGATACTGGAATGCCAGGCTAGACAAAGAGGGCCTTTCCAAATGAAAACACCCTAAACCTAAAGTCTAACCTACCATGTACAATCAAGTACAGCTGGCTACCAAAAAGGTACTTAAGTCCCTGCTTTGACCATAAAGTAATAAGGAAGGGGGAGGGGAATCCAGAGTATTTGACCTCACCTCCCTTGCACAGTCATACATATTCCAGGCCAGAGGCTGCAGGGTGATTTTTGTGTTTCTGGCTGGATAAAGCAAGTCAAGGAGGCAACCTATTAAATGGGAGAGGAAATATTTGTAAATGATATGTCCAATAAAGAGTTAATATCCAGAATAAATAAACACCTCATAAAACTCAATATAAAAAACAAAAAACAACAAACCCAGTCAAAAATGGATGAAAGACATAAATAGACATTTCCCCAAAGAAGACATCAGATCAGTTCAGTTCAGTTCAGTTCATTCACTCAGTCGTGTCTAACTCTTGGCAACCCCATGGACTGCAGCATCTCAGGCTTCCCTGTCCGTCACCAACTTTTGGAGCTTGCTCAAACTCATATCCATTGAGTCAGTGATGCCATCCAACCATTTCATCCTCTGTCGTCCTATTCTCCTCCTGCTTTCAATCTTTCCCAGCAGCATCTTTTGGTGGCCAAAGTATTGGAGCTTCAGCTTCTGCATCAGCCCTTCCAATGAATATTCAGGACTCATTTCCTGTAGGATTGACTGGTTTGATCTCCTTGCTGTCCAAGGGACTCTCAAGAGCCTTCTAGAACACCATAGTTCA
Organism: Ovis canadensis; assembly: GCF_042477335.2. NCBI lineage: Eukaryota > Metazoa > Chordata > Mammalia > Artiodactyla > Bovidae > Ovis > Ovis canadensis. The sequence goes on from NC_091727.1 coordinate 68,770,033, forward strand.
AAACCATCAATTCCTCAGCGCTCAGCTTTCTTTAAGGTCCAACTCTCACATCCATACCTGACTACTGGAAAAATCATAGGTTTGACTAGACAGACCTTTGTTGGCAAAGTAATCTCTCTGCTTTTTAATATACTGTCTAGGTTGGTCATAACTTTTCTTCCAAGAGGTAAAGGTCTCTTAATTTCATGACTGCAGTCACCATCTGCAGTGATTTTGGAGCCCAAGAAGATAAAGCCTGTCATTGTTTCCATTGTTTCCCCATCTATTTCCCATGAAGTGATGGGACCGGATGCCATGTTCTTCATTTTTTGAAAGTTTTTTAAAATTTATTTTAATTGGAGGGTAATTACTTTATAATATTGTGGTGGGTTTTACCATACATTCACACGAATCAGCCATGGGCATACATGTGCTCCCCATCCTGACCCTCCCTCCCACTTCCCTCCCCATTCCATCCCTTAGGGTCATCCCAGTGCACCAGCCCTGAGCACCCTGTCTCATGCATTGAACCTGGACTGGTGATCTATTTCACATACGATAATATACATGTTTCAGTGCTATTCTCTCAAATCATCCCACCCTCGCCTTCTCCCACATAATCCAAAAGGCTGTTCTTTACATCTCTGTCTCTTTTGCTGCCTTGCATATAGGGTCATCGTTGCCATCTTTCTAAATTCCATATATATGCATTAATATACTGTATTGGTGTTTTTCTTTCTGACTTACTTCGCTCTGTATAATAGGCTCCAGTTTTATTCACCTCATTAGAACTGATTCAAATGCATTCTTTTTAGTAGCTGAGTAATATTCCATTGTGTACATGTGCCACAGCTTTCCTATCCATTTGTCTGCCAATGGACATCTAGGTTGCATCCATGCCCTGGCTATTGTAAACAGTGTGATGATGAACATGGGGGTATACATGTCTCTTTCAATTCTGGTTTCCTCAGTGTGTATGCCTAGCAGTGGGATTGCTGGGTCATATGGCAGTTCTATTTCCAGTTTTTTTTTTTTTTTTTAAGGAATCTCCACACTATTCTTCATAGTGGCTGAACTAGTTTGCATTCCCAACAACAGTGTAAGAGGGTTCCTTTTTCTCTGCACCCACTCCAGCATTTATTGTTTGTAGACTTTTTGATAGCAGCCATTCTGACCGGCATGAGATGGTACCTCATTGTGGTTTTCATTTCTCTATTAATGAGTAATGTTGAGCATCTTTTCAGGTGTTTGTTAGCCATCTGTATGTCGTCTTTGGAGAAATGTCTGTTTAGTTCTTTGGCCCATATTTTTTTTTGATTGGGTTGCTTATTTTTCTGGAATAGAGCTGCAAGAGTTTCTTTTATATTTTTGAGATTAATTCTTTGTCAGCTGCTTCATTTGCTGTTATTTTCTCCCATTCTGAAGGCTGTCTTTTCACCTTGCTTATAGTTTCCTTCGTTGTGCAAAAACTTTTAAGTTTAGTTAGGTCCCATTTGTTTATTTTTGCTTTTATTTCCATTACTCTGGGAGGTGGGTCATAGAGGATCTTGCTATGATTTACATCAGAGAGTTTTTTGCCTATGTTTTCTTCTAGGAATTTTATAGTTTCTGGTCTTATGTTTAGATCTTTAATCCATTTTGATTTTATTTTTGTGTATGGTGTCAGAAAGTGTTCTAGTTTCATTCTTCTACAAGTGGTTCCCAGAACAGAACCACTTGTTAATGAGACTGTCTTTTCTCCATTACATATTCTTGCCTCCTTTGTCAAAGATAAGGTGTCCATAGGTGCGTGGATTTATCTCTGAGCTTTCTATTTTGTTCCATTGATCTGTTTCTGTATTTGTGCTAGTCTCATACCGTCTTGATGACTGTAGCTTTGTAGTATAGCTTGAAGTCAGGCAGCTTGATTCCTCCAGTTCCATTCTTCTTTCTCAAGATTGCTTTGGCTATTCGAGGTTTTTTGTATTTCCATACAAATTGTGAAATTGTTTGTTCTAGTTCTCTGAAAAATACCATGGGTAGCTTGATAGGGATTGCATTGAATCTATAGATTGCTTTGCATAGTATACTCATTTTCACTATATTGATTCTTCTAACCCATGAACATGGTATATTTCTCCATCTATTTGTGTCCTCTTTGATTTCTTTCACCAGTGTTTTATAGTTTTCTATATATAGGTCTTTTGTTTCTTTAGGTAGATATATTCCTAAGTATTTTATTCTTTTCGTTGCAATAGAAAGTGAAAGTAAAGAAAGAAAGTGAAGTCGCTCAGTCGTGTCCAACTCTTTGTGACCTCATGGACTGTAGCCTATCAAGTTCCACCGTCCATGAGATTTTCCAGGCAAGAATACTGGAGTGGGTTGCCATTTCCTTCTCCAGGAGATCTTCCTGACCCAGGGATTGAACACAGGTCTCACTCATTGTAGGCAGATGCTTTACCATCTGAGCCACCAGGGAAGTCTAATTCATTGCAATGGTGAATGGAATTGTTTCCTTAATTTCTCTTTCTGTTTTCTCTTTGTTAGTTTATAGGAATGCAAGGGGTTTCTATGTGTTAATTTTATATCCTGAAATTTTACTATATTCTTTGATTAGCTCTAGTAATTTTCTGGTGGAGTCTTTAAGGTTTTCTATGTAGAGGATCATGTCATCTTCAAACTGAGAGTTTTACTTCTGCTTTTCCAACCTGGATTCTTATTTCTTTTTCTTCTCTGATTGCTGTGCCTAAAACTTCCAAAACTATGTTGAATACTAGTGGTGAGAGTGTGCATCCTTGTCTTATTCCCGACTTTAGGGGAAATGCTTTCAATTTTTTACCATCGAGGATAATGTTTGCTGTGGGTTTATCATATATGGCTTTTATTATGTTAAGGTATGTTACTTGTATGCATGCTTTATGGAGGGTTTTTTATCATAAATGGATCTTGAATTCTGACAAAGGCTTTCTCTGCATCTATTGAGATAATCATATGGTTTTTATCTTTAAATTTGTTAATGTGGTGTATCACATTGATTGATTTGTAAATATTGAGGAATCCTTGCATCCCTGGGATAAAACCCACTTGGTCATGATGTATGATCTTTTAAATATGTTGTTGGATTCAGTTTGCTAGTATTTTGTTAAGGATTTTTGCATCTATGTTCATCAGTGATATTGGCCTGTATTTCTCTTTTTTTTGTGGCATCTTTGTCTGTGTTTTGGTATTAAGGTGATGGTGGCCTCATAGAATGAGTTTGGAAGTTTACCTTCCTCTGCAGTTTTCTGGTAGAGTTTGAATAGGATAGGTGTTAGCTCTTCTCTAAATTTTTGGTAGAATTCAGCTGTGAAGCCATCTGGTTCTGGGATTTTGTTTGTTTGAAAGATTTCTGATTACAGTGTTGATTTCTGTGCTTGTGATAGGTCTGTTAAGATTTTTTATTTCTTCCTGGTTCAGTTTTGGAAAGTTATACTTTTCTAAGAATTTGTCCATTTCTTCCAAGTTGTGGATTTTATTGGCATATAGTTGCTGATAGTAGTCTCTTATGATCCTTTGTATTTGTGTGTTGTCTGTTTTGATTTCTCCATTTTCATTTCTAATTTTGTTGGTTTGATTATTCTCCCTTTTTTCTTGTTGAGTCTGGCTAATGGCTTGTTAATTTTATTTATCTCCTCAAAGAACCAGCTTTTAGCTTTGTTGATTTTGTCTATGGTCTCCTTTGTTTCTTTTGCATTTATCTCTGCCCTAATTTTTATGATTTATTTTCTTCTACTAACCCTGGGGTGCTTCATTTCTTCTTTTTCTAATTGCTTTAGGTGTAGAGTTAGGTTATTTATTTGATTTTTCTCCAGTTACTTGAGGTAGGCTTGTATTGCTCTGAACCTTCCTCTTCGCACTGCTTTTACTGTATCCCTTAGGTTTTGGGTTGTTGTGTTTTCATTTTCATTTGTTTCTATGCATATTTTTATTCCTTCTGTGATTTGTTCATTATTTGGAAGCATGTTGTTTAGCCTCCATATGTTTGTATTTTTAATAATTTTTTTTTCCTGTAGTTGACATCTAATCTTACTGCATTGTGATCAGAAAAGATGGTTGGAATGATTTCATTTTTTTTCTTAATTTACCAAGGCTAATTTTATGCCCCAAGATGTGATATATCTTGGAGAAGGTTCTGTGTGCACTTGAGGAAAAGGTAAAATTCATTATTTGAGGGTGAAATGACCTATAGATATCAATTAGGTCTAACTGGTCCGTTGTATCATTGAAGTTTGTGCTTCCTTGCTAATTTTCTGTTTAGTTGATCTATCCATAGGTGTGAGTGGGATATAAAGTCTCCAACTATTATTGTGTTACTGTTAATTTCCCCGTTCATACTTGTTAGCATCTGTCATACATATTGTGGTGCTCCTATGTTGGGTGCATATATATTTATAATTGTTATATCTTCCTCTTGGATTGATCCTTTGATCATTATGTAGTGTCCTTCTTTGTCTCTTTTCACGGCCTTTATTTCAAAGTCTATTTTGTCTGATATGAGTATTGCTACTCCTGCTTTCTTTTGGTCTCCATTTGCATGAAATATCTTTTCCCAGCCCTTCACTTTCAGTCTGTATGTGTCCCTAGGTTTGAGGTGGGTCTCTTTTAGTCTTGTTTTTGTATCCATTCAGCCAGTCTTTGTCTTTTGGTTGGGGCATTTAACCCATTTACATTTAAGGTAATTATTGATAAGCATGATCCAGTTGCCATTTACTATGTTGTTTTGGACTCACATTTATAAACCTTTTCTGTGTTTCCTGTCTAGAGAAGATCCTTTAGCATTTGTTGAAGAGCTGGTTTGGTGGTGCTGAATTCTCTCAGCTTTAGCTTGTCTGTAAAGCTTTTGATTTGTCCTTCATATTTGAATGAGATCCTTGCTGGGTACAGTAATCTGGGTTGATGGTTTTTCTCTTTCATCCCTTCAAGTATGTCCTGCCATTCCCTTCTGGCCTGAAGAGTTTCTATTGAAAGATCAGCTGTTATCCTTATGGGAATCCTCTTGTGTGTAATTTGTTGTTTTTCCCTTGTTGTTTTTAATATTTGTTCTTTGTGTTTGATCTTCATTAATTTGACTAATATGTGTCTTGCGTGTTTCACCTTGGGTTTATCCTGTTTGGGACACTCTGGGTTTCTTGGACTTGGGTGATTATTTCCTTTCCCATTTTAGGGAAGTTTTCAACTATTATCTCCCTCAAGTATTTTCTCATGGCCTTTCTCTTTGTTTTCTTCTTCTGGGACTCCTATGATTCAAATGTTGGGGTGTTAAACATTGTCCCAGGGATCCCTGAAGTTGTCCTCATTTCTTTTAATTCTTTTTTCCTTTTTCCTCTCTCCTTCATTTGTTTCCACCCTTCTGTCTTCTACCTCACTTATCCTATCTTCTGCCTCAGTTATTCTACCTTTGGCTCTCTCCAGTTTCTTTTGATCTCAGTTATTGCAGTATTCATTATTGATTGACTCTTTTTTTTTTTTCTAGGTCCTTGTTAAACTTATGTTGCATCGTCTCAATCCTTGTCCCCATACTATTTATCTGTAACTCCATTTTGTTTTCAAGATTTGGGGTCATTTTTACTATTAGTATTCTGAATTCATTTTCAGGTATACTACCTATTTCCTCCTCTTTGGTTTGGTTTGGTGGGCTTTTATCATGTTCCTTTACCTGCTGAATGTTTCTCTGCCTTTTCATCTTGTTTAGGTTGCTGTGTTTTGCTGGCCTTTCTGCACGTTGGAAGTTTTTGCTTCCTCTTTATTGTGGAGGTTCCTCCCTGTGGGTGGGGTTGGACGAGTGGCTTGTCAGGGTTTCTTGTTAGGGAAGCTTCCGTCTGTGTTCTGGTGAGTGGAGCTGGATCTCTTCTCTCTGGAGTACAAAGAAGTGTCAAGTAATGAGTTTTGAAGTGTCTGTGGGTTTGGTGTGACTTGGCCGCCTATATTTTTGTGCTCAGGATTATGTTCCTGCGTTGCAGGAGAATTAGCTTGGTATGTCTTGCTCTGAAACTTGTTGGCTCTTGGGTGGAGCTTGCTTTCAGTGCAGGTATGGAGGCTTTTGGATGACCTCTTGTCGATTAATATTCCCTGGAGTCAGGTGTTTTCTGGCGTTCTCAAGTTTTGGATTTAAGCCTCCTGCCTCTGGCTTTCAGTCTTATTCTTACAGTAGCCTCAAGACTTCCATCCATACAGCACTGATGATAAAACATCCAGGTTAATGGTGAAAAGATTCTCTACAGTGAGGGAAACCCTGAGAGGTTCACAGAGTTACATGGAGAAGAGAAGAGGAAGGATGGAGATAGAGGTGACAAAGAGGAGAAGAGGGGGAATCAAAAGGACAGAGGGCAATCTAGCCAGTAATCAATTCCCTCTTTTCTTTCCACAGTCTGGAACACTCAGAGAGGTTCATGGAGTTCCATAGAGAAGAAAAGAGGGAGGAAGGAGATAGAGGTGACTAGGAGGAGAGGATGGGAGTCAAAAGGAGAGAGACCAATCTAGCCAGTGGTCAGTTCCCTAAGTTCTCCACAGCCTGGAACACCCAAAGAGATTCACAGGGTTATGTAGAGAAGAGCAGGGGTGGAGGAAATGAGATGACCTGGGGGAGGAAAAGGAGAGTCAAAAGGGGAGAGAGCAATCAAGCCAGTAATCACACTCCTAAGTAAAAATGGGTACTGAAGATTGGATTTTTAAAGGTACAAAATTGATAACAAATACCAAAAAACAGATTAAAAATCTAGACTAGAGGTTAGACTCTCAAAAATACAATATGTAAAAGACAAAACAAAATTTCAAAGGTCATAAAAAATATGTGAAATTTGCTTTAAAAATAGGATCATTTTTTTACAAGGCAATAGTAGGTTTTAAAAATGAAAATTAAAGGAGTAATAAAGAACTTAAAAAAATTTAAAAATGATAATGGTAAAATATATCTAGAAATTTCTCTGGAGCTGTTGAGGGCAGTGTGGGGTCCATTCAGTTTCTGATAGTTCCTTGTTCCAGCTAATACTTCTTAAGATCTATAGGTCCTTTAAAAATGTAGTCAATGCTAACTACAGGGTTTTAATCTGTTGCCCTGTCATTTCCAAAGTGGTTCCCTCTTCTTTGTTTATTTTGGCTTCCTCTGTTTGCAAGTCTCTTCAGTATCTAACTTCTCCCCTGACACAAGGGGGGAAGATGGTCATTTATTTAGGCTCACTTGTTCAATTGTGCTGCAGGGAGGGAGGAACACTGCAAACAAATATCACTGGCATGTGTGGGGAATGATCACAGTATCTGGGCCACACTGGGTTTGCCTCTGCTCATGGTGTGTGTGCTTTCCCGGTCTACATTGCTGGCTCCAAGTTGCTCTGCAGGGGAACTGTCTAAGGCGGGCCCTGAGTAGCATGCACTTCCCAGGACTAAGCCACTCAGGTTCAGGTTCTCAGGTACTCCACAAAGGCACAGATTCAGTTGGGCCTTCGTTTTGTGCCTTTCCCAGGTTGGAGAAGCTCAGGCAACCAGGTGCTTGGTGAGCACTCTACCGAAGTGGGGGTGGTGCATCTTATCACCTCCCGGGTCCAGGCTGCTTGATTTCCCAGGTGCGCTCATCAGGAGTGCCGTCTCAGGTGTACCATGTGTCTCTGGAGAGCTGATCTCTGGCCGCAACCCTCCTGGTGGATGTCAACTATCCAGGATCCCAGGAAGACTTAGTTAGCAACTGGGAGCCTGCTTGCAGTTTGGATAGAGGATGCCCCTTGCCTTGTGGCTCTGGCTGTCACCCGCCTGCCTCCCTGCCTCTGGCGGGGGATGGGCTGGTCCACTGCCGGCTAGCTCTCCCTTGGTATTCACTCAGTCCTTTGTTCTGTGAGTGGCCCAGCAGTGCCTTAGGTTAGAGCTTTTCCCGGGAAAGTTTTCTCTCTCTCTCTCCTCTCCCCCGCCCACCCCTCTGGCTATCCCACAGTTTGGGTTGCTATCTCACGTTAGCTCCCTCAGATTGCCCTCAGGGCATTCAGGCCTGGTCCTTACCTTAAGCAATGCAGCCTGCACCTCCCTGTTTAGCCCCCGCTTGCTGGTGACTGACTTGAGCATCTGGGCTACTTCTCTGCTGGGGTTGCGGTTAGGCTAGGCATGTAATCTGTGGGTTTTATTTATTTTTTTTTTTCCTCCTGGTTATGTTGCCTTCTGAGATTTCAAAACTCCCCACAGACCTGCCAATGAGAAGGTTTCCCAGTGTTTGGAAACTTCTCTTTTACAACTCCCTCCCTGGGCCAGGTCTCCATTTCTAACTCTTTTGCCTCTCTTTTTATCTTTTATATTTTGTCCTACCTCCTTTTGAAGACAATGGGCTGCCTTTCTGGGTGCCTGGTGTTCTCTGTCAGCGTTCAGAAGTTGTTTTGTGGTATTTACTCAGTGTTCAAATGATCTTTCAATGAATTTGTGGGGGAGAAACTGGTCTCCCTGTCCTATTCCTCTGCCATCTTAGGACCACCCACCCCCTCATAGCTTTTTAAAGATTTTCTATGTATAGTATCATGTCATCTGCAAACAGTGACAGTTTTACTTCTTTACAATTTGAATTCCTTTTACTTCTTTTTCTTGTCTGATTACTGTGACTAGGACTTCCAAAACTATATTGAATAAAAATTATGAGGGTGGACTTCATTGTCTTCTTCCTTATTTTAGAGGAAATGCCCTCAGTTTTTCATCATTGAGTACGGTTTTAGCTATGGGTTTGTCATACATGGTGTGTATTAAATTTGAGATATGTCCCGTCAATATCTACTTTGGAGAGAGGTTTTCTTTTTTTTTAATCATAAATGGAATTTGAATATTTCTGAAAGCTTTTTGTGCATCAATTAAGGTGATCATATTATTTTCATTCTTGAATTTGTTAATGCACCACATTGATTTGTGGATACTGATCCATGCCTGCATCTGTGCGATATATCCCACTTGATCATGTTGTAAGATTCTTTTATTGTACTTTTAGAATCAGTTTCCTTATATTTTGTGGATACACCTATATTCTTCAATGACATTGGCCTGTACTTTTCTTTTATTGTGATATCTTTGTCTGGTTAGAATATAAGAATAATCCTAGTCTCATACAATGAGTTCAGAATGGGTTTTTCCTCTGAAATTTTTTGGGAAATAGTTTGAGAATAAGGCAAACCATTTAATATCACAGTAATCCAAGTCTATGCCCCAGCCAGTAATGCTGAAGAAGCTGAAGTTGAACGGTTCTATGAAGACCTACAAGACCTTTTAGAACTAACACCCAAATATGATGTCCTTTTCATTATAGGGGACTGGAATGCAAAAGTAGGAAGTCAAGAAACACCTGGAGTAACAGGCAAATTTGGCCTTGGAATGCGGAATGAAGCAGGGCAAAGACTAATAGAGTTTTGCCAAGAAAATGCACTGGTCATAGCAAACACCCTCTTCCAACAACACAAGAGAAGACTCTATACATGGGCATCACCAGATGGTCAATACCAAAATCAGACTGATTATATTCTTTGCAGCCAAAGATGGAGAAGCTCTATACAGTCAACAAAAACAAGACCAGGAGCTGACTGTGGCTCAGATCATGAACTCCTTATTACCAAATTCAGACTTAAATTGAAGAAAGTAGGGAAAACCACTAGACCATTCAGGTATGACCTAAATCAAATCGCTTATGATTATACAGTGGAAGTGAGAAATAGATTTAAGGGACTAGATCTGATAGATAGAGCGCCTGATGAACTATGGAATGAGGTTCGTGACACTGTACAGGAGACAGGGATCAAGACCATCCCCATGGAAAAGAAATGCAAAAAAAGCAAAATGGCTGCCTGGGAAGCCTTACAAATAGCTGTGAAAAGAAGAGAAGCAAAAAGCCAAGGAGAAAAGGAAAGATATAAGCATCTGAATGCAGAGTCCCAAAGAATAGGAAGAAGAGATAAGAAAGCCTTCAGCGATCAATGAAAAGAAATAGAGGAAAAGAACAGAATGAAGAAGAGATACTAGAGATATCTTCAAGAAAATTAGAGATACCAAGGGAGCATTTCATGCAAAGATGGGCTCGATAAAGGACAGAAATGGTATGGACCTAACAGAAGCAGAAAATCTTAAGAGGTGGCAAGAATACACAGAAGAACTGTACAAAAAAGATCTTCATGACCTGGATAATCACAATGGTGATTATCTAGAGCCAGACATTCTGGAATGTGATGTCAAGTGGGCCTTAGAAAGCATCACTGTGAACAAAGCTAGTGGAGGTAATGGAATTACAGTGGAACTGTTTCAAATCCTGAAAGATGATGCTGTGAAAGTGCTGCACTCAATATACCAGCAAATTTGGAAAACTCAGCAGTGGCCACAGGAATGGAAAAGGTCAGTTTTCATTCCAATCCCTAAGAAAGGCAATGCCAAAGAATGCTCAAACTACCACAAAATTGCACTCATCTCACATGCTAGTAAAGTAATGCTCAAAATTCTCCAAGCCAGGCTTCAGCAATATGTGAACCATGAACTTCCTGATGTTCAAGCTGGCTTTAGAAAAGGCAGAGGAATCAGAGATCAAATTTCCAACATCCGCTGGATCATGGAAAAAGCAAGAGTTCCAGAAAAGCATCTATTTCTGCTTTATTGACTATGCCAAAGCTTTTGACTGTGTGGATCACAATAAACTGTGGAAAATCCTGAAAGAGACGGGAATACCAGACCACCTGACCTGCCTCTTGAGAAATCTGTATGCAGGTCAGGAAGCAACAGTTAGAACTGGACATGGAATAACAGACTGGTTTGAAATAGGAAAAAGAGTATGTCAAGGCTGTATATTGTCACCCTGTTTATTTAACTTCTATGCAGAGTACATCATGAGAAATGCTGGACTGGAAGAAACACAAGCTGGTATCAAGATTGCCAGGAGAAATATCAATCACCTCAGATATGCAGATGACACCACCCTTTTGGCAGAAATTGAAGAGGAACTGAAAAGCCTCTTGATGAAAGAGAAAGAGGAAAGTGAAAAAGTTGGCTTAAAGCTCAACATTCAGAAAACGAAGATCATGGCATCCGGTCCCATCACTTCATGGAAAATAGATGGGGAAACAGTGGAAACAGTGTCAGACTTTATATTTTGGGGCTCCAAAATCACTGCAGATGGTGACTGCAGCCATGAAATTAAAAGACGCTTACTCCTTGGAAGGAAAGTTATGACCAAACTAGATAGCATATTGAAAAGCAGAGACATTTCTTTTCCAAAAATGGTCCCTCTCGTCAAGGCTGTGGATTTTCCAGTAGTCATGTATGGATGTGAGAGTTGGACTGTGAAGAAGGCTGAGCGCTGAAGAATTGATGTGTTTGAGCTGTGGTGTTGGGGAAGACTCTTGAGAGTCCCTTGGACTGCAAGGAGATCCAACCAGTCCATTCTGAAGGAGATCAGCCCTGGGATTTCTTTGGAATGAATGATGCTAAAGCTGAAACTCCAGTACTTTGGCCACCTCATACAAAGAGTTGACTCATTGGAAAAGACTCTGATGCTGGGAGGGATTGGGGGCAGGAGAAGAAGGGGACGACAGAGGATGAGGTGGCTGGATGGCATCACGGACTCGATGGATGTGAGTCTGAGTGAACTCCGGGAGTTGGTGATGGACAGGGAGGCCTGGCGTGCTGCGATTCATGGGGTCTCAAAGAGTCAGAAACGACTGAATGACTGAACTGAATAAGTGTTAATTCTTCTCTAAATGTTTGCTAGAATTCACTTGTAAACTCATTAGGTCCTGGACATTTGATTTTTGGGAGTTTTAAAAATTACTGATTGTAATTTTATTTGTGGTCATTGATAGGATCATATTTTTTATTTCTTCCTGGTTTAGTCTTGGGAGATTATACATTTCGTTATTTGTCCAATTCTTCCCTTGTGGCTCAGATGATAAAGAACCCATCTGCAATGCAGGAGACCCAGGCTCGATCCCTGGATTGGGAAGATCCCCTTAAGATGGGAATGGCTACCCACTAATATTCTTGCCTGGAGAATTCCATGGACAGAGGATCCTGGGCTATAGTCCACAGGGTCACAAAGAATCAGACATTACTGAGCAACTAACACTTTCAGTCTTGGGAGATTATACATTTCTAGTTATTTGTTCATTTCTCCTAGGTCATCCATTTTAATTGTGTGATGTATTGCCTTTATTACACATGTGCTTTTACTAATATGCTTGTTCTCTTGTAATTTTCATGTTTCTCCTTATGGCCTTTTCTTATTCACTTAGAGAATTCTCGTTATCATTTTTTTGTAAAGCTGATTTTGTGGTACAAAACTCTTTTATCTTTTGCTTGTCTGTAAAACTTTTGATCTCTTCATTAAGTCTGAATGAAAGCCCTGCCAGGTAAAGTATTCTTGTTTGTAGGTTTTCCCCTTTTATTACTTTAAATATATTGTGCCATGTCTTTCTACTGAAAAGTCTGCTGTTAGCTTTATGGGAATTTTCTTGTATCCAATTTGTTGCTTTTCCCTTACTGCTTTTAATATTTTCTCTTTATTTACATTTTTACCATTTTAACTACAATGGATATTTGTGCGGTCTTTGGGTTGATCTTTGGGTTGATCTTTGGGTTGATCCTGTTTGAGATGTTAATGTGTTTTGGGGGCCTTGAAGTCTGTTTCATTTTTTGGGCTAGGGAAATTTTCACTATTATGTTTTCAATTATGTTCTCTGCCTCTTCTCTGTCTTCTTTTGGGACCCCAGAATGCTAATATTAGTTAGTTGTTGTTAGTTGTTTCTTGCCTCTCTGGAATTCTCTCCAAGATAATCAGGTGGGTCTGACCCAGGTTACTTCCAAATTACTGTTTGTGCCCTGGGTATGAGTGTGGGAGATTTTTGTGTGCCTTTTAAGAGTGGAGTCCTGTTTTCCACAGCCCTCCCAATCTCCCCAAAGAAAGCCATGCTGACCTTCAAATCCAAATGTTCTAGGAGTTCATCTTCCCAGCCCAGGACCCCTGGGCTGGGAAGCCCAATATTGATTTTTTTCCCTGTGGTCAGGGAAGGGGAGAGGGATGTGCTACTGGCTAACAACAGTTGGATAGGACTTCTGACTTATTTCCCTAGCCCAGTGAGGATGGGGCCCTCAGTTGCCTGGGTTCTCTGGTCAGGCTTACCAGATGATCAGGACTGGGTACTATATTCGATAGTAGATGGGGCTATGAATTACATTCACTCTCCTAGCAGTGCAGCACTATGAGACTGAGGGCCTATATGGCTCATTGGGGACCCAAATCAGGTAATAATGTATACTACATTCCCTGGTTAGGTACAATCACCAGTGTTGCTCTGCATACAGGGAAAACCAGGGATGTGCTCTTTATTCAAGGGCCACTGTAGGGAGGGCTATTTGAATGGGTTATGCAGCTTCCCCTGCTCTCTGGCTAGGTTCCCTGTTCAGGCAGATAGAAGCTGTATTCTGCACTGATTAGGGCTATGAATTATTTTCCCTGTCCAGACACAGTGGGAGAAGCAGCTCTAAATCTGATAAAGTCTCTTTTTTTCTTTAAGCTAACCCACGTCCCAAGTTCCCTGGCTGAACAAGTCCACTGACATGCCCTGAAGATTACTGGTCCTGCCTGCCCATCTGTTGGCTTGAGTATGGCTGGCTTACAAAGATTCCAGGTGTTCTCACCATTCCTTCTGCTCATATGGAGCTGGGAGACACTCTCTACAGTGGGTGGGGTCATATTGCAGTTCCTCTTCCTGGGAGCCAATCCAAGCTTCTCCCAATTTTTCCCAAATGGGTATTCCTCTCAGGAGGGGCTGGGAGCTACTTTCAACCTTGGCTAAGAATTAATTCCCTTCCCTGGGCATAGCAGGGGAACATGCCGTGCCCAGTACTGGCTTTTATTTGGAGGTAGCGGGGGGAGGATAACCTCTGCCTGCCCATATCTTGGTTACTCAGCTTCCAGGTGCTCTCACTAGCTCCTGTGGTCAGATGGGGCTGGAAGACACTGTCCCCAGCTGGTGGGGCTATGACTCAGCTCCTTACATTTAGGTGGCAAACCAGTCTCCAGGGCCGGCAAAATTCCACATTTGAGGACCTGAATCACACATATCTGTATCACAATGAGTTCCTTGGTCAGAGTGAACTATGAGCTTGGTTCTACAGATAAATAAAGACACTGGTTGAGATTACTACTTGAGCACTGCTGGTATGGACTTGGTCTACCAATGTCTGTGTGCTGGTGGTGTTGTAAGTGTCTCCCTCTTCTTTGTCACAGTCAGATTCCCAGTGGTTGAGACCTGCATACTTCCCTGCAGTCCCCATGTGGCAAGACCAGAATAGGGGCTTCCATGAAGTAAGTGACCCACAATGCTGGAGGTGTGAGTTGTCCTCCCTGGGCTATTTTGTCACTGGAGGAACTGGGGCTCAAGAGAGACATCTGTTTGGTGCTGCACTGGCTTGTGGTATGGGCAATGTTGTCTGTATAGTTGCTTCCCTTACCCTTCTAATGCAATCTGTCTTGATCTTTGTGGTGCAGGGAGCTGTTTCAGCCTCACTTCTGTTTTCTAAGATTATCTCAGTGGTGTCTTGTTCATACATAGTTGTTAGGTGTTCTTCTTGTGAGGGATCTATGTCACCATCTTAGTGTTGTCACTCCTAATTTATTGTTTTAGTTAGTGTCTTCCCTTCTTTCTCCCTCATTCTAGCTAGTTTTAGCAATATTGTTGTCTTCAAAGTCTCAATTTTAGATATCCATGATTTCATCTATTGTGTTTCTCTTCTCCAGTTTCTATCATTTTCATCTAATTTTGTGTTTAGTTTGCTCTTTTATTTTTCAGTTCTTCCAGGTATAAAATTTGGTTATTGCTTTGAGATCTTTCCTAATGTAAACATGTATAGCTATAAATTCCCTTCTAACCACTGCCTTTGCTGCATCCCATAAATTTTGGCCTGTGTTTTATTTTTCTTTTGTCTGTAAGTATTATCTAATTTCTGTCATTATTTCTTCTTTGACCAATTGGTTGTTTAGGAATATGTTGTTTTGTTTTTACTTACTATGAATTTTCTATTTTCCTTCTTTTTAAAATTTCTAGCTTCATTCCCTTATGATCTGTGTTATTCTGCTTGGGCTGCCATAACAGAATACCAGACTAGGTAGCTTAAACAAAAGATATTAATTTTCCTAGGTTTCTGGAGGTTAGTTGTCCAAAATCAAGGTGTCAACATGATAGGTTTCTGTGAGTCTTAATTTCTGGATCGCAGACAGCTGCCTTTTTGCTGTGTCCTCACAGGGCTTTTCCTCTGTTTGCATACGAAGAACCAGAGATCTCTGATATCACTCACTATTTGTATAAGGACACCAATCCTATTAGATTAAGGCCTCACCCATATGACTTAATTTAACTTTAATTACCTCCTTAAAGACCCTATATCCAAACATCATTTCATTAGGGATTGTGCTTTATATATATATATATATATATATATATATATATAAATTATAATTATACATAAATTATATATAATATATATATATTTCAGGAGAGACACAATTCAACCCATAACATAGTCTGAGAGGATGCTTTGTTGATTCAAATCTTTTAAATTAATGAGACTTTTCTGTGACCTAATATATGTTTATCCTGGAGAATGTTCCATGTGCTCTGGAGAATACATATCCTTCTGTTCAATGAAGCATTTTTCTCTACAATATATAAATATATATATGTTTTATAGAATATATTATATATACTGAATATGTATATACACATATACATATATATATGCTTTATGTATTTTGGGCTTCTGTTGTTTGGATCACATATGTTTATAATTGTTATATATATTATATATATAATATATATATTTTATGGATATATATGATGAGGCAGGAGACCCAGGTTCAATCTCTGGATCAGGAGAATCCCCTGGAAAAGGGAATGGCTACCCACTCCAGTATTTTTGCCTGTAGAATTTCATGGACAGAGGAGCCTGATGGGCTATAGTCCATGGGGTCACAAAGAGTTGGATACAGCTGAGTGACTAACAGTTTCACAGGGCTTCCCTGGTGGCTCAGACAGTAAAGAATTTGCCTACAATGCAGGAGACCCAGGTTTGATCCCTGGGTTGGGAAGATCCCTTTGATAAAGGAATGGCTACCCACTCCAGTATTCTTGCCTGGAGAATTCCATGGACAGAGGAGCCTGGTGGGCTATAAACCATGGGGTCCTGAAGAGTCAGACACAACTGAATGACTTTCACTTTCACTCATATATGATGCATAGAAACTTATCAATATATCCTTCTCTTTTATACTGATTTTTTACTTAAAATTTGTTTTATCTAATGATGTACTGATGCTAGTTCTCTTTGGATTACTATTTAAATGAAATTTTTTTCATCCATTTGCTATGAATCTATTTGTATCTTTGGATCTAAAATGAATCTCTTATAGACAGCATATTCTTGGATTATACATTTTTATCCATTCTTCACATCCCTAATAGTGACTGAAGTGTTTAATCTATTTACATTCCTGCTAAGAATGGACTTTCTTCTGCCATTTGTTTTATATCTTATAGTGTTTCTGTATTTGTTTGTAGTTAGATGATTTTTTTTGGTAATGAACTGTTTTGATTCCCTTATTTATTTTGGGGTATATTCTTTAGTTATTTTTATTGCTTAAAATGGGGTTATTTAATATCTGACATTTATAACAATCTAATTTGAATTGATACCAACCTAATCTATATAGCATACAAAAATTATGCTCCTATATAGCTCCATCCTCTCTCTACATCATTATTGTCACAAATTACATCTTTATACAGTGTTCCCAATAATAGGTTTATAATTATGTTTATGCATTCACCTTTTAAATCATGTTCAGTTCAGTTCAGTTGCTCAGTCGTGTCTGACACTTTGCGACCCCATGAATCGCAGCACGCCAAGCCTCCCTGTCCATCATCAACTCTCGGAGTTCACTCAAGTCATGTCCATTGAGTTGGTGATGCCACCCAGCCATCTCATTCTCTGTCATCCCCTTCTCCTCCTGCCCCCAATCCCTCCCAACATCAGAGTCTTTTCCAATGAGTCAAATCTTCACATGAGGTGGCCAAAGTACTGGAGTTTCAGCTTTAGCATCAGTCCTTCCAATGAACACCAATGACTGATTTTCTTTAGAATGGACTGGTTGGATCTCCTTGCAGTCCAAGGGACTCTCAAGAGTCTTCCCCAACACCACAGTTCAAAAGCATCAATTCTTCGGTGCTCAGCCTTCTTCACAGTCCAACTCTCACATCCATACATGACTACTGGAAAAACCATAGTCTTGACTAGACGGACTTTTGTTGGCAAAGTAATGTCTCTGCTTTTGAATATGCTCTCAAGGTTGGTCATAACTTTCCTTCCAAGGAGTAAGCGTCTTTTAATTTCATAGCTGCAATCACAATCTGCAGTGATTTTGGAGCCCCCAAAAATAAAGTCTGAAACTGTTTCCACTGTTTCCCCATCTATTTCCCATTAAATGATGGGACCAGATGCCATGATCTTCATTATAGGAATGTTGAGCTTTAAGCCAACTTTTTCACTCTCCTCTTTCACTTTCATCTAGAGGCTTTTTAGTTCCTCTTCACTTTCTGCCATAAGGGTGGTGTCATCTGCATATCTGAGGTTATTGATATTTCTCCTGGGAATCCTGGTTTCCAGCTTGTGTTTCTTCCAGCCCAGCATTTCTCATGATGTACTCTGTATGTAAGTTAAATAAGCAGGGTGACAATATACAGCCTTGATGTACTTCTTTTCCTACTTGGAACCAGTCTGTTGTTCCATGTCCAGTTCTAACTGTTGCTTCTTGACCTGCATATAGGTTTCTCAAGAAGCAGGTCAGGTGGTCTGGTATTCCCGTCTCTTTCAGGATTTTCCACAGTTTATTGTGATCCACACAGTCAAAGGCTTTAACATAGTCAATAAAGCAGAAATAGATGTTTTTCTGGAACTCTCTTGCTTTTTCGATGATCCAGCAGATGTTGGCAATTTGATCTCTGATTCCTCTGCCTTTTCTAAACCAGCTTGAACATCTGGAAGTTCACGGTTCATGTATTGCTGAAGCCTGGCTTGGAAAATTTTGAGCGTTACTTTACTAGCATGTGCTGCTAAGCTGCTTCTAAGTCACTTCAGTCGTGTCTGACTCTGTGTGACCCCATAGACGGTAGCCCACCAGGCTCCCCTGTCCCTAGGATTCTCCAGGCAAGAACACTGGAGTGGGTTGCCATTTCCTTCTCCAATGCATGAAAGTGAAAAGTGAAAGTGAAGTCGCTCAGTCACATCTGACTCTTGATGACCCCATGGACTGCAGCCTACGAGGCTCCTCCGTCCATAGGATTTTCCAGGCAAGAGTACTGGAGTGGGGTGCCATTGCCTTCTCCGACTAGCATGTGAGATGAGTACAATTGTGCCATAGTTTGAGCATTTTTTGGCATTGCCTTTCTTTGGGATTCAAATGAAAACTGACCTTTTCCAGTCCTGTGGCCACTGCTGAGTTTTCCAAATTTGCTGGCATATTGATTGTAGCACTTTCACAACATCATCTTTCAGGATTTGAAATAGCTCAACTGGAACCCCATCACCTCCACTAGCTTTGTTCATAGTGATGCTTTCTAAGGCCCACTTGACTTCACATTCTAAGATGTCTGGCTCTAGGTGAGTGATCACACCATCGTGATTATCTTGGTCATTAAGATCTTTTTCGTACAGTTCTTCTGTGAATTCTTGCCACCTCTTCTTAATATTTTCTACTTCTGTTAGGTCCATACCATTTCTGTCCTTTATTGAGCCCACCTTTGCATGAAATGTTCCCTTGATATCTCTAATTTTCTTGAAGAGATCTCTAGTCTTTTCCACTCTATTTTTTTTTCACCATTTCTATTTTTTTTGCTTTGGCTCCATCCCTTCATTCTTTCCGGAGTTATTTCTCCATTGATCTCCAGTAGCATATTGGTCACCTACTGACACGGGGAGTTCCTCTTTCTGTATCCTATCATTTTGCCTTTTCATACTGTTCATGGGGTTCGCAAGGCAAGAATACTGGAGTGGTTTGCCATTCTCTTCTCCAGTGGACCACATTCTGTCAGACCTGTCCACCATGACCTGCCCATCTTGGGTGGCCCCACACAGAATTGCTTAGTTTCACTGAGTTAGACAATGCTGCGGTCTGTGTGATCAGATTGACTAGTTTTCTGTGATTATGGTTTCAGTGTGTCTGCCCTCTGATGCCCTCTTGCAACACTTACTGTCTTACTTGGGTTTCTCTTACCTTGGACGTGGGGTATCTCTTCACACCTGCTCCAGCAAAGTGCAGCCACTGCTCCTTACCTTGAACGAGGGGTATCTCCTCATGGCTGCCTCTCCTGACCTTGAACATGGAGTAACTCCTCTTATTATACATATATATATATATATATAATATATACACACACACACACACACACAATAATAATGTCTTTTATGTTTTCCCATATATTTACCTTTACCAGAGACTTTTATATCTTTATATTAGCTTTTAATTATGTCTAGTTTTTTAAATTTCATTTCAGATCGAAGGACTCCTGTAAGTATATTTTGTATGGCAGTGCCAGAGGTAACAAACTCCAGTTTTGTTTATATGGGAATGTTTTTACTCCTCCTTCATTTTTGAATGACAGTTTTATTGGATATAAATTTCTTGGTTGAAAATTTTTTCCTTTCAGCATTTTAAATATGTCATCCAACTGTCTTTTTGTTGCCATTGTTTTTGATGAGAATAGTTGTTCATCTTATTGAAGATCACACACATGTGACATATTATTTCTCTCTTGCTGTTTTCAAGATGCTTTCATTTGTTTGGCTTTTGACAATTTGCCTATACTGTGTCTCAGCCCATATCTCTTTGAATTTATCTTGCTTGGAGCTGGTTGATCTTTTGTCAGTCTTTAAATTTGTGTCTTTCATCAAATTTGATTAGATTTCAGACATTATTTCTTCAAATATTTTTGTGTCCCTTTGTCTCCTCTCTCCTCCTCCTCATTCCTCTTCTTTCTCTACCTTCTCTTCTCCTTCTTTCTCATTTCCCTACCCTCCTGCATTCTCCTCTTCCTTCTTCTCTCCTTCTATTTCTCCTTCTCCCTTCCCTACTTCTCTTCCATAATAAACTCTGTTCACTTTCCTTCATTCTTTTCCTTTCTGCTCTTCAGACTTAATTTCATAATTTTTAATTTCACTGATTCTTTCTTCTGCCTGCTAAATTGGCTGTTAAATCCCTCTATTGAATTTTAATTTCAGTTATTTTAATTTTCAGGTTCAGAATTTCTGTTATTTTTTATTTCTATATTTTTATTGATATCTTCATTTTTATGCCTGTTTTAAAATTTTCTTTTCTTCTCTGACCATGGTTTCCTTATGGCTTTTATCATATTTATGACAGTTGATTTAAAAGCTTTACCTAGTAAATTCAATATCTGAGCTTCTTCAGGTCTGTTCCTGTCAATATATTTCTTCTTTTGTGCCATAATTACCTGATTTTTAAATACTCATTTTAAGAAATTGAATATTTGAATATTTGTTGTTGTTCAGTTGCTCAGTCATGTCCAACCAACTCTTTGTGACCCCATAGACTGCAGTGTGCCAGGCTTCCCTGTCCTTCACTATCTCCTGGAGTTTGCTCAAACTCATGTCCATTGAGTCAGTGATGCCATCCAACAATACTGTGCAAGGTTTTCTTTCATGAAGGAGATCAGCCCTGGGATTTCTTTGGAAAGAATGATGCTAAAGCTGAAACTCCAGTACTTTGGCCACCTCATGCGAAGAGTTGACTCATTGGAAAAAACTCTGATGCTGGGAGGGATTGGGGGCAGGAGGAGAAGAGGACGACAGAGGATGAGATGGCTGGATGGCATCACTGACTCGATGGATGTGAGTTTGAGTGAACTCCGGGAGTTGGTGATGGACAGGGAGGCCTGGCATGCTGCGATTCATAGGGTCGCAAAGAGTCGGACACGACTGAGCAACTGAACTGAACTGAACTGAACCGAACCTCTGGTCTCCTTGGCTTTACTTTCCTGGAGCTCTCTCCTTAGCAGCCTCTCCTTGCTGCCTGAGCAAGCCTGTGTAATGATGATCAGCTGCTGGAATTCTCAGCCTGCCTTCCCTGAGGGGGATCATCTGTCCCACAATTGCGGATGAAGAGTCCTAAAGTTCTAAATCACTCTTGCCTAGGAGAGAGCTTCTGCCATATGGAACTAGAGGGTGGGATGAGGGTGGTCTGCCACTACAGAGCAAATGCCATAGATTTCACTGGTAAATTATGGGGAGAGTTGGGCTGCATCTACTTGGGTTAGAGCATAAAACATGCTGAGCTGGTGAGGGGTGCAAATGCAGGGAGCAGGTTGTATTTCAAATGCTATAAACTTGCCATTAGTAGTGACTTTTAGTAGATATTTTTTACATCCTTGTTTCTTCATTTGCTATATGCTCTTAGAAGGATTCCCAGAGACTTAAAATGCCTGTTTTAAAAATAATTTTTAATGAGAAAAGTGTCTGTGGAGTTGAAAGTCATTCAGTCATGTCTGACTCTTTGCAATCCCATGGACTGTAACCAGCCAGCCTCCTCTATCCATGGAGTTCTCCAGACAAGAATACTAGAGCGGATAGCTGTTCCCTTCTCCAGGGAATTTTCCAAACCCAAAGATTGAACCCAGGTCTCCTGCATTGCAGGTGGATTCTTTACCATCTAAACCATTGGCAAAACCCTTTTCATACCACTGTTGTGAAATTTATCTCCTTTGGTCATTATTTCTTAAAAGGGTTTTTCTCCATCCTCCTCTTAGGACAATTACATTTATCTTAAGCAGCTTGGAGTTGTCTCACATCCCAATGATTGTTCTTTTTGTTTTAGTCTTTTTTGTTCTATTTAATTTTAGATAGTTTCTAAACAGTTTGCTACATAATCAAATTCACTACTCAGTTTTCTTTGGTTTCTAATGATCTGTTAACACCATATAGCACATTTTCATCTGTCATTCATCTTTTAATTATAGAAGTTCAATTTTCATATTCTTAATGTTTCTTCTTAACATGCTTATGTTTTCTTCTACCTTTTTGAGCATAAGGAATATAGTAACTGTTTTAGAATTTGTTTTCTACTAATTCTATTATTTCAGTCACTCCTTGGTCTGCTTTTACCATGAATTTTTCTTTCCTTTATTGGTTTTATTATACTGCTCATTGAATGGCTGATAATTATGTATTGAATGCCAAATATTGTGAATTTCATCATGTTGGGTGCTAGATATTTTCATTACCATTAATATTCTTGAGTCTTGTTCTGGGACACAGTGAAGTTACTTATGAACAATTCAATCTTCATAGCGCTTGTTTTTAAGCTTTTCTCAGTCAGTCCAGAGCACCCTTTAGTCAAGGCAGAATTTTCCCTGTTACTCAACACATTATACCCTTATGAGCACTAGAGATCTTGGTCCATGAGTTACCAGTTTCTTCCACTGTGGCTGAAGGCAAAATGAGCTGTTTCTGTCCCAGAGATCCAGAGACTGTATCCCATGTTCTTTTTGGATAGTTCTTGAGGGTCTCCATTTTGAGAACCATGGTCATGTAGCATAAACTCACATAGCATCAAAAGGGTTATTTAAACTTTAGGCATGAAACTTGCAAGATCTAATAAGTGACAGGGGGATTGACAGTAAAAAAAAAAAAAAGAAAAGGCATAATGCTTATAGTAGAAAAGTCTCCTTAAAAGTCCATTTCTGACATTTAAAAACCAGTGTGTCACTAAAAATAAATATTCCAACAGCTGTCATCTTAATTAAAGCTCCTTGAACTTAATGAGAAACATTTGGTTCCCTGTTGTTTGAAGAGAAGACTTTATATAGCACCTGCTGTGTACACAGCCCATCTCTCTGATATCCTTAGCAACAGTCATTCCACTGCCCATCCAACTGCTCCAAAGTTTTGGGTAATGGGATGGGGGATTGTAGAAACATCAAATTCTGAAAATATAATAAATTTAGTCATAGACTTTGCCTTAATTGGTAACCTGTAGCTCCATTTGATAATGTAACACAATACCACATACAGGTTCACTTATTTGATTTGATGATTTTTTGAAGATGTGACACAATTTAAGGTAGGAATTCTTAACTAGCGTTCAGTTCAGTCACTCAGTCGTGTCTGACTCTTTGACACCATGGACTGCAAAACACCAGGCTTCCCTGTCCATCTCCAACTCCTGGAGCTTGCACAATCTCAAGTCCATCAAGTCAGTGATGCCATCCAACCATCTCATCCTCTGTTGTCCCCTTCTCCTGCCTTCAATCCTCCCCAGAATCAGGATGTTTTCCAATAAGTCAGTTCTTTGCATCAGGTGGCCAAAGTATTGGAGTTTCAGCTTCTGCATCAGTCCTTCCAATGAATTATTCAGGACTGATTTCCTTTAGGATGGACTGGTTGGATCTCCTTGCAGTCCAAGGGACTCTCAAGAGTCTTCTCCAACACTACAGTTCAAAAGTATCAATTCTTTGGTGCTCAGCTTTCTTTATAGTCCAACTCTAACATCCATACATGACTACTGGAAAAAACCATAGCCTTGACTAGATGGAACTTTGTTGGCAAAGTAATGTCTCTGCTTTTTAATATGCTGTCTAGGTTTGTCATAGCTTTTCTTCCAAGGAGCAAGCATCTTTTAATTTCATGGCTGCATTCACTGTCCACAGTGATTTTGGAGCATCCCAAAATAAAATCTGTCACTGTTTCTACTGTTTCCCCATCTATTTTTCATGAAGTGATGGGACTGGATGACATGATCTTCATTTTTTGAAGGTTGAGATTTAAGCCAACTTTTTTACTCTCCTCTTTCACTTTCATCAAGAGGCTCTTTAGTTCTTCTTCAGTTTCTGCCATAAGGGTGGTGTCATCTGCATATCTGAAGTTACTGATATTTCTGCCAGAGATCTTGATTCCATCTTATGTTTCATCCAGCCTGGCATTTCACATGATATACTCTGTATATAAGTTAAATAAGCAGCCTAACAATATACAGCCTTGATGTACTGCTTTCCCAATTTGGCACCAGTCCATTGTTCCAGTTCCAGTTCTAACTGTTGCTTCTTGACCTGCATACAGATTTCTCAGGAGGCAGTTCAAGGGGTCTGGTATTCCCGTCTCTTTAAGAATTTTCCACAGTTTATTGTGATCCACCCAGTCAAAGGCTTTGTCGTAGTCAATAAAGCAGGAGTAGATGTTTTTCTGGAACTCTCTTGCTTTTTTGATGAGCTGATGGATGTTGACAGTTTGATCTCTGGTTCCTCTGCCCTTTCTAAATCCAGCTTGAACATCTGGAACTTATCTTTCATGTACTGTTGAAGCCTGTCTTGGAGAATTTTGAGCATTACTTTGCTAATGTGTGAGATGAGTGCAATTGTGTGGTAGTTCATAACTAGCATATATGAACACATTTCAGAGACCCTGGAAGCCCTCTGAAATTATAAAATTCTCTGTGTGTGTGCATGGACTTTTATGTGGAGAGTGTCCATAGCTTTCTTTAGATTCTCAAAGGAGTGCATGACTAAAATAAGGGTTAGGGTCCCTGGTTTAATGCAACCTCTAAAGAGTTCAATTTCTCTCTCCTTCTCTTTCTACTACCCATCTTTTCTTTCTTGACAATAGTGTTCACACAGTTAATAGCTCACAACAGTGAGAACTGTTATAAAGAAGCAGATTTAGAGCTAGATTTTATAGCACTGGAAAGACTGCATTAAAAAGTACACTGTTTTATTTGTCAACTAGGATTGTAGTGTCTATACCCTTTGAAAACAGTCATATAAGGCAAAGTTGTTTCTGATTACTATGGTTGATTTGACTTTGTCTAAAACTTTCAGGTGCATGAAAAGTAGAAAACTTCCTAAGGGAAAAGTGAAAATGTTAGTCTCTCAGTTGTGTCTGACTCCTTGCGATCCCATGGACTAGCCTGCCAGGCTCCTCTGTCGATGGAATTCCTCAGGCAAGAATATTGAATTGGGTAGCCATTCTCTTCTTCAGGGAATCTTTTTGACCCAGGGACTGAACCCAGGTCTCCCGCACTGCAGGCAGATTCTTTACCACCTGAGCCACCAGGGAAGCCCCAAGAATACTGAAGTGGGTAGCTATTCCCTTCTCCAGGGGATCTTCCCAACCCAGGGATCAAACCTAGGTCTCCCATAACTTCCTAAGTTCAGGATCAATGAAAGTATTTAAAAATAATGTTTATAATTATATACTCTAGGTGTTTCTGGGGCAGGAGGTAGATGCCCCCACCTCCATGGTGTATTGATTGGAGATTCATCCCTATGGACTGAAACTCCAAGATGAGAATAGAAGGACAATTAAGGGAGGATGGTAGGCCTTGCCCAAATCACATATTTCTCCCTCTTGAAGTCAGGAGACCTCCCTGACCACACATGTCCAGAAAAGCTCCTTGGAGACCAAAGGGCAGTGATGCTAATTAATGCCAGGCTACACATGTCTTTTCAGTAAAATTCATCTTGGCTAAGAGATGCGTGCACACATATGGGAGGATCCTGAGATATACCAACTATGGACTGTGAACCAGGCAAATCAAAATGATTAACTAAAGGAAACATGGATGGCAAGCAACATTCTTTAGCTGCCACTGGCAAACTCTAAAATTAATCTGGTTGTATCATATAAAAATTTCAAGAAAAATAAATGCAATTCATTGTACAAGGATGCCACAAGGATTGGTCAAAAGAAATGCTTCATAAAAGTAATTCAAACTGCCATGAGGGCGTGGCTCAGTGACTCTTTCCAAATCTATCTGTGTGTTTTATCCACACATACTGTACTTTTGTCCCCCTCTTCATAAATACTTTGTTTCACTACTTTCTGTCTTTGTAGGAACTCTTTTCTGCAAAGCCAAAAGGCCAGGGCCCTTGTCATGAACCCCTGGGCTAGTGGCTAGGGTCTGGTGCTCTCACCACCGTGACCTGGCCTCAGTCTCTGATTGGGAACAGGTGTTGCAAGCCAAGGCCACCCAAGATCTGTTCTTTTACAATAATCAGACAGAGACAGTGATGGAAATGCAGATCTGAAGTTCTCTGGATCAGTCAGCTAATAGGACAGACAGAGAAAAGGTAGGTAAATTTTACCTGCAACAAAATTATAATTTTAATAGACTGAAAATATGTAGGTAGGAAATAGAAGGCTTCAAAGTTTAGAGGAAATGATAATCAAGTGGAAAATGGGTTAAAATATTAATACTTCTCCTCTTGGCTTATTTCTCCCAGTATTCTTCCTAATTTTTTACATCTCATAGAATACTTAACTCTCAGTAGCCCTGCCACACACACACTTACGATTCAGAATCCACTTCAGATTTGCATTTGTATTGGTTCCCTCTGATCCACATTACTATAATAAGTGCTTTCTAACTGTCCAGGGTAATTTATGTATAGTATGAAAATGGATTGGTAAATATAACTTAAAAGCAATTTTTAACTAATTGGTAGCCTGCATTCTTTAATGTTCCAATAGCAAAACTTTTGCTTTCCTTGTACAATAAATTCCATTTTATTTTTCTTGAAATGCTTATATGCTTTACAGCCAGATTTATTTCCAACTGGAAAATGTTGATGCTATCCAAATCTACAAGGATTAAGTTACTGGAAACTGCAGTCACTGACCTTTAACACACCCAGAAAGGAGTTCAGAGTGGAGATCAGGAATGAGGCACTCTGTGCTCTGGGAAAAGCTGGCAGAACAGACCCTCAGATAGATATCTTCAGTAGGAAGTTTTATGAACCCCAATTTGTGCATCTTATCATACCTAGAAAGGCACTAAAATCAATAATGGAGAAGTATGCTCCTCATGACTAGCAATAAACTTGCACTGAGATGCATGCTTAATTGCACATACTTTCCTCACCAAAATCACATATATTCTGACCTCCCCCATCACCTCTGTAGAGCTGTTCCTCCGAGCTATCTGAGAAGCAATCTCATGGGCTATAGTGCTTATTGTTGTGCAGTTGCTAAGTCATGTTGGATTCTTTGCAACCCCATGGACTGCAGCATGCCAGTTATTCCTGTCCTTCACTATCTTCTAGAGATTGCTCAAATTCATGTCCAGTGAGTCAATGATGCCATCCAACCATCTCATCCTCTGTTGCCCCCCTTCTTCTTTTGCCTTCAATCTTTACCAGCACCGCCAGGGTCCCTGCAAGCCAACCAGCTGCACCACCTTCACACTCAACTCTCACTGAGACAGAGCTGCCACAAGCAAAAAAAAAAAAAAAAAAAAAAGCCTTGCATTTATGCATGCAGAGTCACTTCGGTCATGTCTGATTCTTTGCAACCCGGCTTCTTTGTCAGAGAAGGGCTTCTCCAAGCCAGAATATTGGAGTGTATTGGCCAAGACTGGTTGCCATACACTTCTAGAGCACTATACTTCCAACTACTCTAGCTGTCAACCCCCCTGAGTACCTGGTGCTGCCAGAACCCCTGTGATCCAAGCAGCTGCACCACCTTCACATCTGGCCCTCACAGGGGCAAAGCCAAGCCCTCCAGGGCAGCCTCAGGAGCTAAACCCCAGTGGACGACCCACATGTAGAGATGGAAATAAAGCCACAATTGAAACCCAGGGGCGGTGTGGCTAAGGAAGAAGATCCAAAATCTTGCCACCAGCTGTACAAGATGCAGATTAAATCCACACAATCAACTAAGCAGACTCTGCATCTATGGAATATATAAAAGGCATTGAGAGCACCCTAAAAGAAAATGCACTAGCTCTGATAGCTGAGGACACTGGAGGTAAGAACACACAGGAGTAGGGCCAGATTAGAATCTGAGCAGCCCCCACAGCCAGTCCAGAGAGCAGCACAGTGTTGGAGGACATCCTAGGGAGGTAGGGGGACTGCAATTCCCAGCATAGGAAAGGACTCTGACAGCTGTGACTCAAGAAAAACATTTATTATTTTTATGTTTTGACTTGTTCTGTAGATTCTTTTGGATTTTTCCCCCTCCCCCCTACTCTGTTGTAGTTGTAGATTTTATTGGTACTAAGAAACCCAATTAAGCTTTTGAGCTTTTTTCCCCTCAGTCACATTTTTTATTGTTGTCATAAACCTCTGCCTCTACACTGGTCCTTTGCAGTTCTGTGAAGTTTTCCTCTTTTTTTTAATTTTAATTTTTAAAACCTATTATTTTTCTACATTTATTCCTTTGTTTGCTTTTCCTACTGTTCTTTTCCTCTTGCAGTTAATCTTTAATGTATACAAATCTTCTTTATCTGCCTCTGTTTAACTTTGCATATCTATTCTTTCTTTCTTTCCTTTCTCTCCTTTCCTCTCAACATATTTGTTAGTTTTATTTTCATTGCTTTATTCCCCAATTGGCAACTTTCTTTAGTTTTGTTTTCCAGTTTGTGCTTTAATGTTCTGGTAAATATAAATTTTGATTTCCTTTGTTCACTGGGTCAATCTATTGTACTTTATTTTTTTGAACGGTTTTGATTTTACTTATGGTTGTATATGTATATCTGTATATTCAGTCACATTTCCTATTGTTGTTTTAAACCTCTGCCTCTACATTAGGCTTTTGTAACTCTGTGGAGTTTTCCTACCCATCCCCCCCCGCCCCCCCCCCCCCGCTTTTTGGTTCTTTTTCTGTTTTTTCTCTTTTCTCTTTTTTACATTTTTAATTTTTAAACCTATATTTTTTCTACATTTATTCCTTTATTTGCCTTTCCTACTGTTCTTTTCCCCTTGCAGTTAATCTTTAATGTATATAAACCTTCTTCATCTACCTCTATTTAACTTTGCATATCTATTCTTCCTTTCTTTCCTTTCCTCTCAACGTATTTTTTAGTTTTATTTTCATTGCTTTATTCCCCACTTGGCACCTTGCTTTAGTTTTGTCTTCCAATTTATGCTTAAGTTAGTTTTGTTCTTAATTGGTAAATATAATTTTTTATTTCCTTCATTTGCCAGATCAATCTATTGTACTTTATTTTTGCTGTACTGTTTTCACTTTGTTCATGGGTGTATAGGTATATGTGTATATTCTATTATTTTAATTATTATTTGTCTGATTTTGTAACTGCCATTGGTCTGTGGTTTATCTTTGGTTACTCGTTTTTGGATATTGGTTTAAATCTCACTTAATACATAAAAAAAAACCACTGGTGGAATCTTTGTTCTGATCAGAGATCAAGCACTGAGCCTTTGGAGTGGGAGCACTGACTCTAAGACCCATGATTACCAGAGAACTAACCCTGCTGCTGCTGCTAAGTCACTTCAGTCGTGTCCAACTCTGTGCGACCCCATAGACAGCAGCCCACCAGGCTCTGCCGTCCCTGGGATTCTCCAGGCAAGAACACTGGAGTGGGTTGCCATTTCCTTCTCCAACACATGAAAGTGAAAAGTGAAAGTGAAGTCGCTCAGTCATGTCCAACTCTCAGCGACCCCATGGACTGCAGCCCACAAGGCTCCTCCGTTCATGGGATTTTCCAGGCAAGAGTACTGGAGTGGGGTGCCATTGCCTTCTCCGAACTAACCCTAACAAATATCAAACAATGAGAACTCATACAAAGGAAACAACTTGAATACAAGACCCAGTGTCACCCAACCACCAGTAGCACCCTGTGCAGGATGCCTCATCTAAACAAACAAAACAAAAATACAAACCCAGTCATCAGAAGACAGGATTACCACCTCACTCAGCCTTGCCCATCAGAGGAAAACAAAAAACAAAAAACAAAAACTCAGCACAAATCTCACTCTATATGAAGCTCGCACAAACCACTGGACCAACCTTAGGAGGGCAGAAACTAAAAGGAAGAAAGAATTAAACCTTCTCCAAGGATAGAATTCAAGTTTTCTTGAAACCTGGGAAAGGAGACCTCAAACACAATAACTTAAAAAAAATAAAAAGAAAAGGCAGAGAAATACTGCACAAATGAAGGAACAAACTAGAAACACAGAAGTCCAAATAAAAAGAAATGGAAAATCACCTGAAAAAGAACTCAGAGTAATGATAGTAAACATGATCAAAATCCTTGAAAACAAAATGGAGAAAAGGCAAGAATCAGTTAATAAATACCTAGAAGAATTAAAGAATAAACATTCAGAGACAAACAACACAATTACTGAAATTAAAAATACTCTAGAAGGAATCAATAGCAGAACATCTGAAGCAGAAGAACAAATCAATGAGCTGGGAGATGAAGGGGTGGAAATAACTTCTGAAGAGCAGAATAAAGTAAAAAGAATGAAGAGCTGAGGAGAGTCTCAGAGACCTCTGGGACCATGTCATATGCACCAACATTTGAATTATAGAGGTCTTGGAAGAAGAAGCTGGAGAAGGAAATGGCAACCCACTCCAGTACTCTTGCCTGGAAAATCCCATGGATGGAGGAGCCTTGTGGGCTGCAGTTCATGGGGTCATGAAGAATCAGACATGACTGAGCGACTTCACTTTCACTTTTCACTCTCATTCATTGGAGAAGGAAATGGCAACCCACTCCAGTGTTCTTGCCTGGAGAATCCCAGGGACAGAGGAGTCTGGTGGGCTGCCATTTCTGGGGTTGCACAGAGTCGGACACGATTGAAGTGACTTAGCAGCAGTAGCAGCAGCAGAAGAAGAGAAAAAGAAAATGTATGAGGACATTTTTGAAGAGATTATAGTTGAAAATTTCCCCAACATGGAAAAGGAAACAGTCAATCAGGTCCAAGAGGCACAAAGAGTCCCATACAGGATAAACCCAAGGAGAAACACACCAAAACACATATTAATCAAACTACCAAAACTAAACACAAAGAAAGAATATTAAAAGAATCAAGGGAGAAGCAACAAGTAACATATAAGGGAAACCTCATGCACTTAACAGCTTATCTTTCAGCAGAAACTCTGCAGGGCAGAAGGGAATGGCAAGATATATTTAAGGTACAGAAAGGGGAAAATCTACAACCAAGATTACTGTACCCAGCAAGAATCTCATTCAAAATTGATGGAGAAATTAAAAGCTCTTCATACAAGCAAAAGTTAAGACAATTCAGTACCACCAAACGAGCTTCATAGAAAATGTTAGACTTCTATAGTCAAGAAATACAACAGAAGAGAAAAAGATCTAGAAAATCAAACCCAAACAATTAGAAAATGACAATAGGAACATATACATCAATAATTACTTTAAATGGAAATGGATTAAATGTTCCAACCGAAAGACACAGACTGGCTGAATGGATACACAAACAAGACCCATATATATAGTGTCTATAAGAAACCCACCTTAGACCTCAAGACACATAGAGACTGAAAATGAGAGGATGGAAAAATATACTCCATGCAAACGGGAAGCAAAAGAAAGTTGGAGTAGCAATCCTCATGTCAGACAAAATAGACCTTCAAATAGAGATTACAAGTGATAAGGAAGGACACTATATAATGATCAAGAGATCAATCCAAGAGGAAGACATAACAATTGTAAATATCTATGCACCCAACATGGAGAAGGCAATGGCATCCCACTCCAGTACTCTTGCCTGGAAAATCCCATGGACGGAGGAGCCTGGTGGGCTGCAGTCCATGGGGTCGCTGAGAGTCGGACCAACTGAGGGACTTCACTTTCACTTTTCACCTTCATGCTTTGGAGAAGGAAATGGCAACCCATTCCAGCGTTCTTGCCTGGAGAATCCCAGGGACGGGGGAGCCTGGCAGGCTGCCATCTCTGGGGTCGCACAGAGTTGTACATGACTGAAGTGACTTAGCAGCAGCATGCACCCAACATAGGAGGATCTCAATACATAAGACAAACACTAACAGACTTAAAAGGAGAAATTGACAGTAACACAATAATAGTAGGAGACTTTAACACCCCACTCACAACAAAGGGCAGATCATCAAAACAGAAAATTAATAAGGAAACACAAGGCTTAAATGGTACATTAGATGAGATGGATCTCATTGATATCTTCAGGACATTCCATCCAAATGCAGAAGAATACACCTTCTTCTCAAGTGCACATGGAACATTCTCCAGGATAGACCAAATCTTGGGTCACAAATCAAACCTCAGTAAATTTAAGAAAATTGAAATCATATCAACCATCTTCTCCAACCATGCTATGAGACTAGATTTCAATTAAAAGAAAAAAAAAGAACTGTAAGAAATACAAACACGTGGAGATTAAACCACACATTTCTAAATAACCAACAGGTTACTGAAGAAATCAAAAAGTTTATAGAAACACATGACAATTAAATTGCAACAACTCAAAACTTATGGAATGCAGCAAAAGTGGTCCTAAGAAGAAAGTTTATAGCAATAGAATCCTACCTCAAGAAACAAGAAAAACATCGAATAGACAGCCTAACATTACACCTAAAACAACTGAAAAAAAGAACAAAAAGCCCCCAAAATTCATAGAAGGAAGGAAATCATAAAGATTGAAGCAGAAATAAATGAAAAAGAAATGAAAGAAACAATAGTAAAGATTAATAAAACTAAAAGCTGGTTCTTTGAGAAGATAAAATTGACAAGCCTCTAGCCAGACTCATTAAGAAAGAGAGAGAAGAATCAAATCACCAAAACTAGAAATTAAAAAAGAGAGGTTACAACAGACAATGCAGGAGCACAGAAGATTATAAGAGGCCATTATGAACAACTTTATGGCAATAAAATAGATAACCTGGAAGAAATGGACAGATTCTTAGAAAAGTTCAATCTTCCAAAACTGAACCAGGATGAAATAGAAATTATGAGCAACCCAATTACAAGCACTGAAATTGAAGCTGTGATCAAAAATCTCCCCAAAAGCAAAAGCCCAGGACCAGATGGCTTCACAGGAGAATTCTACCAAACATTTAGAGAAAAGCTAATGCCTATCCTTCTAAAACTCTTTCAAAAAATTGCAAAGGAAGGAAATCTTCCAAACTCATTTTACGAGGCCACCATCGTCCTGAGCAAAACCAGGCAAAGACAACACACACAAAAGAAAACTATAGGCCAATATCACTGATGAACCATAGATGCAAAAATCCTCAAGAAAATTTTATCAAACAGAATTCAGCAACACATCAAAAAACTCATACACCACGATCAAACCATCATCCCTGGGCTTATTCAAGGGGTGCAAGGATTCTTTAATATATGGAAATCAATGAATGTGATATACCATATTAACAAATTGAAAGATAAAAACCATATGGTCATTTCAATAGATGCAGAAAAAGCCTTTGAAAAAATCTAGCACACATTTATGATTAAAACTCTTTAAAAAATGGGCATAGAAGGAACTCAACATAGTAAAGGCCATAAATGATAAGCCTACAGCAAACTTTATTCTCAATGGTGAAAAACTGAAAGCATTCCCCCTAAGATCAGGAACAAAACAAGGGTGTCCACTTTTGCCACTACTATTCAACATAGTTCTGGAAGTCCTAGTTACAGCAATCAGAGAAAAAAAGAACTAAAAGGAATCCAGATTGGAAAAGAAGTTAAGCTCTCACTGTTTGCAGATGACATGCTACTGTACATAGAAAACCCTAAAGATAGTATCAGAAAATTATTAGAACAAATCAGTGAATTTAGCAAAGTTACAGGATACAAAATCAATACGCAGAAATCACTTGCATTTCTATATACTAACAATGAAAAATCAGAAAGAGAAATTAAGGAATCAATCATGTTCACCATTGCAACAAAAAAAATTAAACATCTAATAAACTTACCTAAGGAGACAAAAGAATCAATATTTTGAAAATGACTATACTACCAAATGCAATCTACAGATTTAATGTGATCCCCATCAAATTACCAATGGCATTTTTCACAGAACTAGGACAAAAAAATTCACAATTTATATGGAAACACAAAAGAACCCGAGTAGCCAAAGCAGTCTTGAGAAAGAAGAATGGAGCTACAGGAATCAAGCTTCTTGACTTCAGATTATACTACAAAGATACAGTCATCAAGATAGTATGGTACTGGCACAAAAACAGAAATACAGACCAATGAAACAAGACAGAAAGCCCAGAAATAAACCCACGCACCTATGGGTACCTTATTTTTTGACAAAGGAGGTAAGAATATACAACAGGGCAAAGACAGCTTCTTCAATAAATGGTGCTGGGAAAACTGGACAGTTACATGTAAAAGAATAAAATTAGAAGACTTCCTAACACCATACACAAAGATAAACTCAAAATGGATTGACGACCTAAATGTAAGACCAGAAGCTATAAAACTCTTAGAGGGAAGCATAGGCAGAACATTCAGTGACATAAATCAAAGCAAGATCCTCTATGACCGACGTCCTAGAGTAATGGAAATAAAAACAAAAGTAAACAAGTGGGACCTGATTAAACTTAAAAGCTTTTGCACAGCAAAGGAAACTATAAGCAAGATGAAAAGACACCCTCAGAATGGGAGACAATAATAGCAAATGAAACAACTGACAAAGGATTGACTTCCAAAATATACAAGCAGCTCATACAACTCAATACCAGAAAAATAGGCAACCCAATCAAGAAGTGGGAAAAAAATCTAGATGGACATTTCTCCAGAGAAGACATGCAGATGGCTAACAGGCACATGAAAGGATGCACAACATCACTTATTATTGGAGAAATGCAAATCAAAACTACAGTGAGATATCACCTCACACTGGTCAGAGTGGCCCTCATCAAAGGGTCTACAGATGATGAATGCTGGAGGGGGTGTGGGGAGAGGGGAACGTTCTTGCACTGTTTGTGGGAATGTAAATTGATACAGACACTATGGAGGATGTTATGGAGATTCCTTTAAAAACTAGGAATAGGACCACCATATGACCCAGCAATCCCACTCCTAGGCATATACCCTGAGGAAACCAAAATTGAAAGAGACACATGTATTCCATTGTTTGTTGCAGTACTGTTTACAATAGCTAGAACATGGAAGCAGCCTAGATGTCCATCGAGAGATGAATGGATGGATAAGTTGTGCTGCATCTACACAATGGAATATTACTCAGCCATAAAAGGAATGCATTTGAGTCAGTTCTAATGAGGTGGATGAACCTAGAACCTATTATATAGAGTGAAGTGAGCCAGAATACCTTATTCTAATAAATATATACAGAATCTAGAAAAATGGTACTGAAGAATTTATTCACAGGGCAACAGACATAGAGAATAGACTTATGGACATGGGGAGAGGGGAGGAGAGGGTGAGATATATGGAAAGAGTAACAAGGAAACTTACACTACCATATGTAAAATAGATAGAAATTTGCTGTATGGCTCAGGAAACTGAAACAGTGACTCTGTGTCAGCCTGGAGGGGTGGGATGAGGAGGGAGATGGGAGGGAGGTTAAAAAGGCAGGGGATATATGTCTACCTATGGCTTATTCATGTTGAGGTTTGACAGAAAACAGCAAAAATCTGTAAAGCAATTATCCTTCAATAAAAAATAAATTAAAAAAAAGGATTTTCCACATTTGTTGTGATCTACACAGTCAAAAGCTTTCACATAATGAAGCAGAAGTAGATGTTTTTCTGTACTTCACTTGCTTTCTCTATGATCCAGTGAATGTTGGCAATTTGATTTCTGGCTCTTCTGCTTTTTCTAAATCCAGCTTGTACATCTATCTGGAAGTTCTTGGTATATGTATTGTTGAAGCCTAGCTTGAAGGATTTTGGGTATAACTTTACCAGCATGCAAAATGAACGCAATTATACAGTAGTCTGAATATTCTTTGACATTGCCCTTCTTTAGGCTTGGAATAAAAACTGATATTTCCTTGTCCTGTGGCCACTGCTGAGTTTTCCAAATTTGCTGACATATTGAGTGCAGCACTTTAACAGCACCATCTTTTAGGATTTGAAATGGCTCTGCAGGCATTCCATCATCTCTATCAGCTTTGTTTGTAACAATGTTTTCTAAGGCCCACTTGACTTCACACTCCAGGATGTCTGGCTCTGTGGTAAGTAATCACACCATCTTGGTTATCTTGATCAGTAAGACCTCTCTTGTATAGTTCTTTCTATTCTTGCCACCTCCTTTTAATGTCTTCTGCCTGTTACATCTTTATAATTTTTGTCCTTTATCATGCCCATCCATGCATGAAATATCCCCTTGCTCTCTCCAATTTTCTTGAAGAGATCTCTAGTCTCCCATTCTATTGTCCTCCTTTATTTCTTTGTTCATTTAAGAGGGCCTTCTTATCCTTGCAATTCTCTGGAACTCTGCACTCAGTTGGATATATCTTTCCCTTTCTCCCTTGCATTTTGCTACTCTTCTTTCCTCAGCTACGTGTAAAGGCTCCTCAGACAACTTTGCCACTTTGCCTTCTTGAATTTCTTTTTCTTGCAGATGGTTTTGGTCACTGCCTCCTGTACAGTGTTATACACCATGGTCCATAGTTCTTCAGTCACTCTGTCTACCATATCTAATCCCACAAATCTATTCATCACCTCTACTGTATAGTCAGAAGGGATTTGATTTAGGTCATACCAGAATGGCCTAGTGGTTTTCCCTACTTTATTTAATTTGTGTTTCTCTAAATTTTTCAATAAGGAGTTGGTGGTGGAAGCCACAGTCAGCTCCTGGTCTTGATTTTGGTGACTGATAAGAGCTTCTCCATCTTCAGCTGCAAAGAATATAATCAATCTGATTTCAGTATTGACCGTTTGGTGATGTTCAGGGAATGATGCTAAAGCTGAATCTCCAGTACTTTGGCCACCTCATGTGAAGAGTTGACTCATTGGAAAAGACTCAGATGCTGGGAGGGATTGGGAGCAGGAGGAAAAGGGGATGACAGATGGCTGGATGGCATCACCGACTCGACGGACGTGAGTTTGAGTGAACTCCAGGAGTTGGTGTTGGACAGGGAGGCCTGGTGTGCTGCAATTCATGGGGTTGCAGAGTTGGACACAACTGAGCGACTGAACTGAACTGATATGTAAAATTATTTCTTGTGTTGTTGGAAAAAGTTGTTTGGTATGACCAATGTGTTCTTTTGAAAAAACTCTGTTAGACTTTGCCCTACTTCATTTTGTACTCCAAGGCCGAACTTTCCTGTTACTCCAGGTATCTTTGACTTCCAACTTTTGCACTCTAATACACAAGCTGGAATCAAGATTGCCAGGAGAAATATCAATAACCTCAGATATGCAGATGACACCACACTTATGGCAGAAAGTGAAGAGGAATTAAAAAGCCTCTTGATGAAAGTGAAAGAGGAGAGTGAAAAAGTTGGCTTAAAGCTCAACATTCAGAAAATGAAGATCATGGCATCTGGTCCCATCACTTCATGGGAAATAGATGGGGAAACAGTGGAAACTGTGTCAGACTTTATTTTGGGGGGGCTCCAAAATCACTGTAGATGGTGACCTCAGCCATGAAATTAAAAGATGCTTACTCCTTGGAAGGAAAATTATGACCAACCTAGACAGCATATTCAAAAGCAGAGACATTACTTTGCCGACTAAGGTCCGTCTAGTCAAGGCTATGGTTTTTCCAGTAGTCATGTATGGATGTGAGAGTTGGACTGTGAAGAAGGCTCAGTGCTGAAGAATTGATGCTTTTGAACTGTGGTGTTGGAGAAGACTCTTGAGAGTCCCTTGGACTGCAAGGAGATCCAACCAGTCCATTCTGAAGGAGATCAACCCTGGGATTTCTTTGGAAGGAATGATGCTAAAGCTGAAACTCCAGTACTTTGGCCACCTCATGCGAAGAGTTGACTCACTGGAAAGGACTTTGATGCTGGGAGGGATTGGGGGCAGGAGGAGAAGAGGACGACAGAGGATGAGATGGCTGGATGGCATCACTGACTCGATGGACGTGAGTCTGAGTGAACTCCGGGAGATGGTGATGGACAGGGAGGCCTGGGGTGCTGTGATTCATGGGGTCGCAATGAGTCAGACAGGACTGAGTGACTGAACTGAACTGAACTCTAAGATGAAAAGGATATCTTCTTTGGTGTTAGTTCTAGTAGGTGCTGTATGTCTTCATAGAAAGGGTCAACTTCAGCTTCTTTGGTGTCAGTGGTTGGAGCATTGTTTGATCTTTGTTGTGTTGAATGGTTTGCCTTAGAAATGAACCAAGATAATTTTGTTGTTTTTAAGATTGTACCCAGGTACTTTATTTTAGACTCTGTTGTTGACTACTAGGGCTACTCCATTTCTTCTAAAGAGTAGATATAATGGTCTTAAATTTGCCCATTTCCATCCATTTTAGTTTACTGATTCCTAAGATGTCAATGTTCACTCTTGTTATCTCCAGCTTGACCACATCCAATTTACTGTGATTAGTTGACTTAACATTCCAGGTTCCTATGCAATATTGTTCTTTGCAGCATCAGACTTTACTTTCACCACCACACATATCAACAACTGAGCATCATTTCTACTTTGGCCCAGCCATTTTATTCTTTTGGATCTATTAGTAATTGCCCTCCACTCTTCCCCAGTAGCATGTTGGAAACCTTCCAACCTACAGGGGATTGTCTTTCAATGTCATATCTTTTTGTCTTTTCATACTGTTCATGGAATTCTTGCAGCAACAGTACTGGAATGGTTAGCCATTCCCTCCTCCAGAGGACCATGTTTTGTCAGAACTCTATGGCCCATCCATCTTGAATGGCCTTGCACAGCATGGCTCATAGTTTCACTGAGTTACAGAAGCCTCTTCACCACAACAAGGCTGTGATCCATGAGGGGCTACAGTCCATAAATCCCAATAAAACTGAACTAATCACTCTCACATTGTGCTTTTATTTTTTTTTGCTCAACACCAGCACTGTCAGGATGTGGGTCTAATGTGCTAATTTGAAAAATTTATATAAATACTTCAATTAAGTTTTATGAGGAAAATTTATTTTAAAACCATTAACATTCATATACATTTCATAAAAGTTTGATTACAGAATACCCTGGAGTCGAGTGGTTAGAATCCTCCTTCCAATGCAGGGGACACAAATTCAATCCCTGGCTGGGGAAAATTCCATATGCCATGTGGCAACTAGGCAGCTACTGAGCCTGTGCTCTAGGACCCTTAAACCCACATGCTGCAGCCATTGAAGCCCATACACTCTAGAACCCATGCTCTGCAACAAGAGGAGCCACCACAATGAGACACCCACAAACCACAATGAAGAATAACCCCATTCACTGCAACTAGAGACCCAGTATAGAAAAAAAAAGTTTGTTTTAAATGTACTTTTTGCTATCATAAATTTTCTACCCCTATAGATTTGGAAGGCTAAACATTGAACCATTATTCTACGGAGGCTTAAGAGGGAGAGGATATATCTATACTTATGGCTGATTCATGTTGTTGTATGGCAGAAACCAACACAACATGTAAAGCAATTATCCTCCAATTAAAAATAAAATTTAAAAAAAGAAAGAAAAGGAACCCTTCCTTCTTAAAAATTATGCTACTGTGTGAGAATGAATATTTTAATATTCAAAAATAAAACAATTTTTTGGGCTGAAGATGGTGGAGGAGTAGGTAGACATGGAGTACATCTCTCTCCACAGATACATCAGAAATACACCTTCAGACACAGAAGGTCTTGCAGAACACCAGCTAACAGTGTGCAGGAATACATGACCACTGGAAAAGAACATATAGACCCATGCAAAACTCAGCAGGATGAGCAAGGAGTGGAATAAAGAGGACAGTGAGGAGGACTGGACCTGCACCCAGGGGGTGGGGAAACTGAAGCAGGGATCAGATCCCCACAACAGGGCAATTGTTTGGGACAGAGAAGCACTTGAGGCTGTTGGGGAGTGAAGCAGCTGATGTGTGACAGTCTGAATGGAATAAGAATCACAGAGACAATCCTTGTCTTAGCCCTACACACTACAGACAGGGACACAAATCCCCTAAAAAGTTCAGCGGCTGGGAGGTGAAGCGTAGGGATTTGAGATCAACCCGAGGGCAAAGTCTACTGTTGACTGTGGGGAGACAGCCTGAGAGAATGTGAGGGAGGAAATCATGGTGGGAAATGCCTGTGGAGGAAAACCAGGCAGCCATGGAGGAAAGGGGATACTGCTGAGTTATCACTGTAACCGCTTTTCCCCCACATGCCAACACCAGCAGCTGAACAACACAGAAAGACCCCAGAGAGGTTGGCCCTTGGCATGGCGCTTGACATGGCACTTGACATGCCGAGCAACAGAGAACGACCCAAGCCAGGAAAGCCAAGCTTGAGTTCACCAATGGTGTTCTTTAGTTCAGTCCAGATGCTCAGTCGTGTCTGACTCTGCAACCCCATGGACTGCAGCACGCCAGGCTCCCTGTCCATCACCAACTCCTGGAGTTTACTCAAACTCATGTCCATTGAGTCGGTGATGCCACCCAACCGTCTCATCCTCTGTCATCCCCTTCTCCTCCAGTTTTCAATCTTTCCCAGCATCAGGGTCTTTCCCAATGAATCAGCTCTTCACATCATCAGGTGGCCAAAGTACTGGAGTTTCAGCTTCAGCATCAGTCCTTCCAATGAATATTCAGGACTGATTTCCTCTAGGACTGACTGCTTTGATCTCCTAGCTGTCCAAGGGACTCTCAAGAGTCTTCTCCAACACCACAGTTCAAAAGTATCAATTCTTCGGTGCTCAGCTTTCTTTACAGTCCAACTCTAATATCCATAAATGACTACTGGAAAAATCATAGCTTTGACTAGACCGAACTTTGTTGGCAAAGTAATGTCTCTGCTTTTTAATATACTGTCTAGGTTAGTCATAACTTTTCTGCCAAGGAGCAAGCGCCTTTTAATTTCATGGCTGCTGTCACCATCTGCAGTGATTTTGGAGACCAAAAAAATAGTCTCTTACCGTTCCCATTATTTCCCCATCTATTTGCCATGAAGTGATGGGACCAGATGCCATGATCTTAGTGTTCTGAAGGTTGAGTTTTAAAGCAACTTATTCACTCTCCTCTTTCACTTTCATCAAGTGGCTCTTTAGTTCCTCTTCACTTTCTGCCATAAGGGTGGTGTCATCTGCATATCTGAGGTTATTGATATTTCTCCTGGAAATCTTGATTCCAGCTTGTGCTTCATCCAGCCCAGCATTTCTCATGATGTACTCTGCATATTAGCTAAATAAGCAGGGTGACAATATACAACCTTGATTCTATATCCAAATCCTTTTCCTATTTGGAACCAGTCTGTTGTTCCATGTCCAGTTCTAACTGATGCTTCTTGATCTGCATACAGATTTCTCAGGAGGCAGGTCAGGGGGTCTGGTATTCCCATTTCTTTCAGAATGTTCCATAGTTTGTTGTGATCCACACAGTCAAAGGCTTTGGCATAGTCAATAAAGAGGAAGTAGATGTTTTTCTGGAACTCTCTTGCTTTTTCAATGATCCAATGGATGTTGGCAATTTGATCTCTGGTTCTTCTGCCTTTTCTAAATGCAGCTTGAACATCTGGAAGTTCACGGTTCATGTATTGCTGAAGTCTGGCTTGGAGAATTTTGAGCATTACTTTGCTAGCACGTGAGATGAGTCCAATTGTGTGGTAGTTTGAAACATTCTTTGGCATTGTCTTTCTTTGGGATTGGAATGAAAACTGACCTTTTCCAGTCCAGTGGCCACTGCTGAGTTTTCCAAATTTGCTGGCCTATTGATTGTAGCACTTTCACAGCATCATCTTTTAGGATTTGAAATAACTCATCACCTCCACTAGCTTTGTTTATAGAGAGGCTTCCTAAGGCTCACTTGACTTTGCATTCCATGATTTCTGGCTCTAGGTGAGTGATCACACCATCGTGATTATCTGGGTCATTAAGATCTTTTTTGTATGGTTCTTCTGTGTATTCTTGCCACTTCTTAATATCTTCTGCTTCTGTTAGGTCCATACCATTTTCTATCCTTTATTGTGCCCATCTTTGCTGAAATGTTCCCTTGGTATCTGTAATTTTCTTGAAGAGCTCTCTAATTTTTCCCATTCCACCATTTTCCTGTTTCTTTGCCCTAATTACTTAGGATCTCAAGTTCTTTGAGAACAGACTCATTTTGAAAACAAATTAGTCCATTTGGATATATTTGGTAGAAATGAGGGGAAAATATTATTTTTCAATGAGTGTTAAATTTCAGTTTTGTTACTGGAATTCAGTATATACTGACTCATTTCTCAGAGAGTTCCTTGCTGTTATGCTATATTAATGTAAAGCTTATCGAATTATTAAAAGATATTTTAAGTTTTGTTTCTGAAGCTTATCTCAGTAATCTTTAGATGAAGATAAGATGCCCCATGACTTGCAACCAGCAGATTATGTATACTGGAAAAGACATAATTTAAAGGACAACCTAGATGGAAGAACCTTTATCAGGTGTTCTTAACTAGCTCACGTACAGTGAAACTGAAGGGAAACTGACTCTTGGATTAATTTCAACTTCCAAAGGCCCCAGATTGGTCTATAGAGAGAGGACTGCTGACCTCAAACTCACTTTAAAATGACACTGCAATAGGGAAAACTACACTTAGACAAGGACGAGATGAGAAGAAGATGAGACAAGGATGAGAAGTAGACAATTTACCCATGATGTTGGACCTGATTTGCATGATCATTTATAATGTTTTCTTGAATTCTTGGACCTTTGAATATAAATCAAATGTTTTCTTTCGTGGACATGATCCTGTGCTAGGTGTCTCGTACTTCTAGATTACCTTGTTGAATTTCTCCACTACAAGGCTCTAATTGGATGACCTTTAGAAAATTTATTTTAAAAGAAAAAAAAATTCAGTCTTGGTCAAGCTACTCTTGATATTAGCTGGTAGGATCATCACACCTGGCCAATTAATAATACCTGATCTGACCCCGGCCATAAATTGAATTTTCCTTTAAAGTTATTCAAAGCTAAGACAGAGAAATACATAAAAATTCAGCCAAGGAATAAAACTTCCCACAGTTATGGGATGGATTTATATCCTTAACACCAGGCTATGGTCATTTAAGTTTTAAGCCCCTGTTTTATCTTGGGAACAATGAAATCATACTAAAGATAGCCAGTGTAGTAACCCTAAGAAGTTGGACTGGGAGCCTTATGGACAGTTGTTGTTCAGTCACTCAGTTGTGTCCTACTGTTTGCAACCCTATGGATTGCAGCACACCAGGCTTCCCTGTCCTTCACCATCTCCCAAGGCTTGCTCAAACTCATGTTACTAAGTTGGTGATGCCATCCAACCATCTCAGCCTCTATTGTCCCCTTCTCCTGCCTTCAATCTTTTCCATCATCAGGGTCTTTTCCAGTGAGTCGGCTCTTCACAAATGGTGACCAAAATACTGGAGCTTCAGCTTCAGCATCAGTCCTTCCAATGAATATTCAGGACTGATTTCCTTTAGGATTGACTGGTTGGATCTCCTTGCAGTCCAAGGGACTATCAAGAGTCTTCTCCAACACCACAGTTCAAAAGCATCAATTCTTTGGCACTCAGCCTTCTTTATGGTCCAACTCTCACATCCGTACATGACTACTGGAAAAATCATAGCTTTGACTAGACAGAAATTTGTCGGCCAAGTAATGTCTCTGCTTTTTTAATACACTGTCTAGGTTTGTCATAGCTTTTCTTCCAAGAAACAAGTGTCTTTAATTTCATGGTTGCAGTCACTGTCCATAGTGATTTTGGGGCCCTAGGAAATAAAGTTTGTCATTGTTTACATTGTTTCCCCATCTATTTGCCATGAAGTGATGAGATCAGATACCATGATCTTCATTTTTTGAATGTTGAGTTTTAAGCCAGCTTTTTCACTCTCCTCTTTCACCTTCGTGAAAAGGTTCTTTAGTTCCTCTTAACTTTCTGCCATAAGGGTAGTGTCATCTACATATCTGAGGTTACTGATATTTCTCTGGGTAATCTTGATTCCAGCTTGTGCTTCATCCAGCTCAATATTTCACATGATGTACTCGCATATAAGTTAAATAAGCAGGGTGGCAATATACAGCCTTGACATACTCCTTTCCCAATTTGGAACCATTGTTCCATGTCTGGTTCTAACATTTCTTCTTGACTTTCATACAGGTTTCTCAGGAAACAGGTAAGGTGGTCTGGTATTCCCATCTCCTTAAGAGTTTTCCACAGTTTGTTGTGATCCACATAGTCAAAGTCTTTAGTATAGTCAATGAAGCAGAAGTAGATGTTTTTCTTAAATTCTCTTGCATTTTCTATGATTCAGTGGATGTTGACAATTTGATCTCTGGTTCCTCTTTTTCTAAATCCAGCTTGTACATCTGGAATTTGGCTAATGTACTGTTGAAGCCTAGCTTGAAGGATTTTGAGCATTACTTGCTAGCATGTGAAATGAGTGCAATTGTGCAGTAATTTGAACATTCTTTGGCATTGCCCTTCTTTGTGATTGGAATGAAAACTGACCTTTTCCAGTCCTATGGCCACTGCTGAGTTTTTCAAATTTGCTGGTATATTGAGTGCAGCACTGTAACAGCATCATCTTTCAGGATTTGAAATAGCTCAGCTGGAATTCTATCACCTCCACTAGCTTTGTTTGTCATAGTGCTTCCTAGGGCCCACTTGACTTTGTACTCCAGGATGTCTCACTGCAGGTGAGTGATCACACCATTGTGGTTATCTGGGACATTAA
The DNA here is from genome assembly GCF_042477335.2 of Ovis canadensis. Taxonomy (NCBI): domain Eukaryota; kingdom Metazoa; phylum Chordata; class Mammalia; order Artiodactyla; family Bovidae; genus Ovis; species Ovis canadensis. The sequence continues at coordinate 68,814,604 of NC_091727.1, forward strand.
GATCTCTTTTGTATAGTTCTTTTATGTAATCCTGCCACCTCTTCTTAGAATCTTCTGCTTCTGTTAGGCCCATACCTTTTCTGTTCATTATTGTGCCCATTTTTGCATGGATAAATTGGCAATATATAATTTCCCAGAAAGATAAATATTCTTACAGTGCAGACTCTCAGGTGACCTGAGAATATACAGGGCTGCACCTAATGGAATTTCTTGGGTTAATTCTTATTCATGACTTTGATAATACTGCTAGCTATGTTATTTGGACTTTGCCTATTTTATAAGATTATTGTTTCTTTCATTACCAAATGTGTGACTGAACCTCTGATGAAAATAATGATGACTAGATGACTTGAAGCAGTTGATCACATATATAGTCCTGCATGTGGTCAATGATTGTAATAGTGTAAATCTAGCTATGGGAAGATACAAGAGGGAAGTTTTTCTGGACCATAATAGATTGAGTTAGACAGCTGGTCCGGAGCCCTTTGATTACCACTGATAGACCTAGTCCAGTAACAGCACATTTACTGGCCTATCAGCGAAATCTTCACCACACCTAGAATGAGACTGCCTAGTACAATGGGGGTGAAATGGTCATGAAACGCCTCCCCAAATATCAAATTTATTACCATGAGGGGCCCCTGTCAACTTCAAATTGGTACTTGCCAATTGGGCACTTTCTCTACAAGGATTAAATCATGTGTTATTGCAGCTGCTGACCTTCAACACACCCTAAAAGGAGTACATGGTGGACCACAGAAATGAACCACTCTGTGCTTGGGGAAAACTGGCAGGACAGGGCTTCATATAGATATTTTCAGGAGCCAATTTTATGAGCCCATTTCTTTTATTATCCTCAAAGCACTAAAATCCTGCATGATGATGACTGTTTCTCATGACTAGTAGAAAACTTCACCAGACTAGCAGAAACCTTTTGGAAAAATATGTGCTTGATTGCATATATTCCCCCCTTACCAAAATCACAAACATACTGACCTCCCTGCTGCCTCTGGGGCAGTTTATCAGAGCTATCTGAGGTACTGTCTCCCAGGATGCAATCCTCATTTTACCCCAAATAAAAACTTAACTCATTACTCTCACATTGTGCATTTTTTTTTAAGTCGACACACACATACCAATCAACTTGGGAGTGAATAAAATCTACTATTACATCCATGAAATGAGAAGTACAGAAACTTCCATCAAAGTGGTCTGAAATTTTCAGTTTTGCCACCACTTTAACAACACCACAATATACAAAAGAAGTGATAATTTTATGCATATGCTTTTAATAAAGGACTTAGGAAGATAAAGCTGGTCAGTATTTGTGGGTATTGCTGTAGCAAGACACATAGTTTAAATAATATTATATATAATTACCTTGAGCAGATTGGTGGAAAAAAGGATTTGTAGCAAATTGGCAACTTGAGCTTAACTGCTGAAGTCCCCAGTGCTTTTCTTTTTCTGGCTCTCCAATCCATCTCATATATTACCAAGACCCAGGACCAGCTTTCCTGTTGTGTCCCTTTGTTGATTTAGCCAGCAGGATGACAGTCATTATTTCTTAAATGCATCTTATCTTACTGTTTTTTTTTTCCCTTTAACACCATTCCCTACTAAGATTCTATTTCCTAATACATTACATGTCTAACTCAATCTGCTGATGGCCCGTTTATCAGGCTGTTACAAATAATGCATTTAATAGTTTTGGACACTGTGTGGGATACAGCCCTAGCCCTTTTAGGGAAGTAAACAGTCATGGTTTGCATGCTATTAGGAGCCATCCATTCATTATTATATTACATAATACCTGCATGCAAAAGACTACAATATGGTACATTACAGCTCTGGTTAAAAAAATGCAGATGTACTATACCTCATGAACAATTTTCTACTGATTGGATGGAATTCATGAATTTTCTAAGAACATGAGACTTGTGAAAAGGTCTAACAATCTTGTCATGTGCCTTTGGTGATTGATAGAGGCATAGAACAGGTCTTTGGTGCCAACTGAGTACCTTAATTACTCCAGGAGAAGAAGTTCTAGAATGTATGAATGGAATATTCTTCACTTGCAGTGACTGTTGGACTTTTTTGTAAAAGAAGAGGACAGATACTCATTCCTTTAAAGTATCTGCTCCTAATGACCAGGCAGCCTGCTTTGGGGGCACTGTGAGTGTGCAAATATGTATAGACATATATGTATGTGATATGTGAAAGGGATAGGCTTTGCATGACTGTTATTAATACTTATGAATTTGGGCCACATTAAATTTCAGATGCACATTTAAATAATTAAATTAGTGCCTCTTAACTTTCTGCCATAAGGGTAGTGTCATCTACATATCTGAGGTTACTGATATTTCAATATTCTTATACTTACTTGGATTGTGCTTAAATCTTCATTAATCTCAATATCTACACTTTGTGTAATTTGGCATAAACATGAGGAAGCACATGGCACTTTCTTTTCTCTGGAAAAGACAGGCCTGAAAATGGTGCCAGAGGGCAAAATGACCTGGGCTGATGCCATATAGAAAATAAGAATTGTATAAACTGCATACTTTCAGATTTTGGAAAGACTCTTCAGAAATGATCCTGCCTTAGTTACTCTCAATGTTCTAAGCTGCTCCATGTTAGTTCCAGTACTGGGAAGCCAAGTCACTTTAACAGTGCACTGGATGTGGCAACTGTGAGTTCTGTCCCAGACAGCTATGTGCTTTTGGAGAGTGCTTCATTTCTTTTGCCCTTAATTTTTCAGGTTTGTACCATGGGGAAAATAATTTCTATTCTGCCTCTTTCCAAGGACACTGTTAGAATGAATAGTAAGCTCTGCAAGAACAAATCATCAATGAGAGCAAGGAAGAAAGAATCAAGCACACTGATTTGTTTAGAAATACTGTTCTGATTAAACTTTTAATTCTACCCCTGCAATGAAGGATATATAAGAGCACTGGGGAATTACATAGCACCTTTCACCTGTATGCCTAACAATGAGCATCTTTGTTTTGCAAATGGGGAAGATGGCTACTAAAGACTGGGGGATGAGATCCCACAGAGGTTATTGGAAATGTCCCCAAGGAAAAGCAAGCAAAGGAGCCAGATCAGGGTATGCTAATTATCAAACAAACCTCTCTGTTTTCTTTATAAATAATCAACCAACTTGGGGGGGGGGGGTTGTTTAGGTACAGAAATCAATACACAATGACCTATAATAAGGACAGTATCAGAGCTATAATAAGGACAGAGTCTATAAACTAATGGAATAAAGGTTCAGAGATAGGAATAGGGTTTCTTTATTTCCCTAAGTCCCCAGGTAAAACCCTGCTTTATTTGGCCCTTTGAAGACAGTATGAGTCTGTAAGACATTAAACAATCATCTTTGCATTACAGCTTTCCTGAGCTTTACCCTTCCACTGCTTTTTCATAGTTCCCTGACATTGTCTTTTATGAACTGATTTCTATGAGTGCTGATACACTCTATTCATTAAATAAGTTATTGATTCCTTCCCGGCTTTGAATCATAGTTAGCAGCTGTTCTGCCTAAACTCTTGGCAGAAGATGATGGACTGGATAGGTTGCTTTGAGGCCTACTGGCTTTGGAGTAAGCAACAGTCCTACTTTTAGGAAAGGTGCATTTCTATATGAATATAAGGCAAGGCTTGTCAAACACAATACCATGTGGATGATCTATATGTTTTCAAGATAAACACCAAAAAGAGAGTGTTTTGAAGGGAAAGAGGAAGGGGAAAAATCTTCTCATCTGAACATATATGATTTTATCATGAAACAGTGTGTAGAGTCTTCTAGGCTGGTTCTTGCCATTGGAGTTTGAAAAACAGCCCCTGGCACTAATAGTTGTGTATAGTATTCTCTCAGGTGAGATGATGGCCACAATCCATTTAATTTATGCTGAAAGTCTTCTCTTGACCAGAATTTCCTGGAGAATTCAAATGAACGGGTTTTTCATTGCTTTAAGTAGTTGGACTATGCAAATTCACAGCTCCACTGGAGCCTGAACACTGAATTGTTTGTGGCAGGCAACTCTTTTTTACTCAAAAAGGTTTCAGAGAATACTTTAGTAAACCTAATCCCTCTAGGATTTCAACAACTTGATATCAGTAAGGTGCCTCTAACTCACTGATCTCTGTAAGAGTTGGAACTTCTATTGTTAGCAGCTGTGCACTATGGCACTGACTGAGAAATGAAAACCATCAATACTCTTAGATATTATCATTATCATAGAGAAGAAGCAGCATTACTGTCCATACTTATTGATTCAGGAACTAGAACTAAAAGAAAGGCGTATTATAAATAAACTGGGAAATCGTTGTAAACTATCTTAATGGCTGCACTACTATTGAAACTAAACAAAAAAAAAAAAAGAAGGAAAGAAAAAAAGAGAAAGAATTAATATATTACTATTGGATTTTTCACTATTTGTACACTAATTCCTGTTGTGAAAGAAAATCTTTAGTGCTAATCCTTAAGCTAATTTCAAATATGAAATTTTGTCTTTGTTAACAGTATTATAATTAAACCTGAAAATCATCCTTAAACCTCTTAACAAAACCATTGGTCCATAACTTGAGCTTATAGTTTTTCTTTCATCATAAGAGTAATTCATGAAGGTTAAAATAAAGCAAGGTAGCATAGAAAAGAATAAAAGTTATTGGAGAATTTTCCCACACTCTGGCATTAACAGTCTTTAAAACTCTAATCATTATGTTAAATAAAATGGAAATCTGATCTGATCTCTATTAGCTGTGGTGCTTTCAGGAACACCACACATCTATGACAGAGAACAGGTTTTACATTGTTCAATTCTCAATTCACAGACCTTGATCATAGTGTTGAATCTCCCTCTTAAATTTTAGGTACCTGATATAGGAAAAGGTGTTCACAGCTCAGCAAACATTTAGATTGCTATTTAGGAAAAAGATATGATTGAATAAAAAAATTCAGATTTTTTTTAAACCTCAATTTTCACAACACAGCAGCAGAATTTTGTGTAAATATGTTGCACATATGTATGCTTATAAATGCACATGTGCACAAGCAGCAAACTTGTCTGATTCCCCTCAACAAAACAAAGACCTATAGATATGATTAACGGTCTTTCTAGGGGAGTTAAAGACTCCAAGGGAGTCTTTTGAGTTCCCCTTTACCTGACAAGAGGAATAAAAAGAGCCTCTGGAAAGATAGATATGTACATTTAGGCTTTCACTGAGGGGAGGAGAGGAAATGAAGAAAGAAGTAGAGGAAGACTGGCTTGAATTAATTGCTACCAGATTGATGAGTTCAGCTAGTAAATTAGATAACCTATAAGTTTTGAAACATCTATCTGCACAGCAAGTATTTGATGGGATGCTTTCAAATTAAGAAGTTTCAATCTGCCATGGTGACTTATTTTGAAGATCAGAATGGTTCCCAACACTGAACTCTGTAAACTTCATTGGAGATGGAGGGTCCTGGGGATGAAAAAAAAAAATTCACAAGTGAGCTGAACTAGTGTAAATATTCACATGGTAACATCCATTGACAATAATATGCAACTGTTAAAATTATGTTGTTGAAGAGTATGAGTCAGCATTGAAAAACATTAAGTGAAAAAAGCAGGATGTAAAATTATATATACAATGTTATTTTAACCCAGAATTTTTATCTGGAACAAAAGACAGATGAAATACACTAAGCTGTTGAAAGTGGTATTCATGAGTAATTTATTTTCATTTTCTCTAATATTTTCCACATTTTCTCTAGTACATACACATAATTTTATAATGTAAAAATATTTATTCTTGAAATTCTCAAGATATAACATAAGCTTTGAAATTGCACAATCTGAAGTTTGAATTCTAACTTTGCCATTTACTATCTCTATAATTCTGGACAAATTAATTTCATCATCTATAAAACAAGCATAACAAAATCTACCAAAAACAATGTCTGGCATATAATGTACTCAAGTTATTATTAGTATAAGCCCTCTGGAAAACAATTTGGCCACATATATTAACAGTCTTTTAAAAAGTTCACACCAGTAATTTTGCTTCTAGGATCCTATCATACCATCACAATATTGTAAAATAGTTAGCCTCCAATTAAAATTAATAAATTAATTTAAAACATAAAAATGTATAACCAACACACAAAAGAAAATGATTATAAATGAAGGAAAAAATTTATGTTCAAAGATATTATTGGCAACCTTACTCATAATAGTGAAAATTGGAATAAAATCTTAAGGTTGGACAGCAGAGAAATGGTTAAATAAACAAAAGTACCTTGATATAATGGAAAATTACTTGCAGCATTAGTGGAAAAAGCAGAATTCAAAACTGAACACAACATGGTCTCAATGCTTAAAAAATATATTCATAGAAAATATTGGACAGCATACAACAAAATGTGAACATAGTTATCTTTAGGAGGTGGGATTATATGTGATTTAAACTTTCTTCATAGTTTTTTCTCCTTTCTCTTATGTTTAATATACTTTCAAAACTATTTCTCACACACACACACATACACATACACATACACATATATATATTTTGCTGTACCATATGGCTTGCAGGATCTTAGTTTCCCTACTAGGGATTGAACCTGTGCCCACTGCAGTGAAAGCACCTACTCCTAACCACTGAAATGCCAGGGAATCCCTTAATATATTGTTTATATTATAAAAACAAATTATGCTCATCATAGAATAACTGGAAAATGTAGAAAGGCATAAAGAAAAAAATGACCTATAATTTCAGAAACTGTTTTCTATACCCCCTCCTTCTCATTCATTTATTTGACATATATTTATTGAATACTTACCATGTGCCAGGCATTATGCTAGAGGCTGGCACTAAAATGTGAACAAGACATAGTGACTGCCCTCAAGGAACTTATAACTTAGTTTTAGAGACAAAAAAGTAAGTAGGCTATTATAGAATGGGATAAAAGGGCTCTCATAAAGTAATTATCTCTCTCTCTTTAGTTGCTCAGTCACGTCCAACTCTTTGAGACCCCATGGACTGTAGCCTGCCAGGCTCCTCTGTCCACGGAATTCTCCCAAAAAGGACATCAGTCAGTGATAAACCCATGTAAATGATGTGGAAGCTGAAACCTAGAGAATAAGTACTATATATCCAGCTGAAGTAGACTGGAATGGAGGAGGTGGAGGTTGCTGAAGAAGCATCCCAATCATGAGAGGCAATAGGGGCATGTTTGAGGGGCTGAAGGAAGTTGAGATGTGGTTCAAGTGCAGAGTATGGGGATAAAACTAGCGGAGACGAAGCTTCAGAGTTGAGAATCTGGAGAGATGAGCTAGGGCCGGATCATAAAAGGGCTTGTAAACCATGTTAAGGAATTCAGACTCCGCTAAAGCCAATGAAATAGCCATTATACAGACTTAAGTTTTTCATCATTCTAGTTGCAATGTGGAGAGTGGACTGGAAGGGGCAAAACTGAAGTAGGAAAGTCAGTTAAAAAGCTATTACAGTAATACAGGTGACAAACACATGGTCTGGAGTCATGGTAATCTAACTAGAAAAAGTACATAGCTTCCAGAGTAAAGTAAAGCTTCCAGAGCTTTAGTTTAAGAAGTAAAATTAATATACTTCAGTGGATAATTAGATGTGAATGGCAGATGAAGGAGAAGGAATAAAACAGGAAAGGAGTTTTGGGGTAGGTGAAGTTGAAAGGCACTTGGTTATTCAGGTCTGGAACTCAGCGAAGAGTTCTGGGCTGGAGATATATATTCAGTAGTTATCACCATATATATGCTCTTTAGCCAAGAAATGGACAGATTCCCTAAGGAATGAGTAGATTTATGTGATGCATGGGAGATAACCTAGCAAAGTTTGGGAAGACACCATCTTCAGATGTCTGATGGTAGGGATGGGTGGGGGGTGGGGAAGAATGGTGTAGAAAGTTGTGGAGAAGCATGAGAGAAGGATTGTTTTTAACTTTTAAATTTAAATAGAGTCAAATTAACTTTTGTGGGTTTACAGTTCTGTGAAATTTTATACATGCATAGAATATTGTAACCACAATCTCAGATAGAATGCAGAACTTCCTCTGATTCCTAAACCTGGCAACCACTAATCTGTTTTCTCTCTATGTATTTTTGCCTTTTCCAAAATTTCATACAAATGGAATCATACAACACAAAGACTTCAGAAATATTTTTGTTTTTAAAATTGAAGTATATTTGACTTCTTAGTTTCAGGTATACAACATAGCAATTTGAAATTTTTACAGATTATACACGATACAAAGGATACTATTATATTATTGACTATATTGTATTATTGACTACATTCCTTGTGCTAGGAACTTAGCACTTAGAACTTTTTCACTTAGAATAATGAATTTTTAGGTTCACAAATGGTGGCTCAGAGGTAAAGAATCCTCCTACTAAGCAGGAGACATGAGTTCAATAGGTAAAGAATCTGCTTGCCAGCAGGAGACACAGGTTTGGTCCCTAGGTCGGGAAGATCTCCTGGAGAAGGAAATGGCAACCCACTTCAGTATTCTTGCTTGGAAAATCCCATGAACAGAGGGGCCTGGCAGGCAACAATCCATTGGGTCACAAAGAGTTGGACATGACTTAGCAACTAAACAGTAACAGCATTATTTCTGTTGTTATTGTTCAGTTGCTAAGTCCTCTCCGACCCTCTGCAAATCCATGGACTGCAGCATACCAGGCTTCCCTGTCCTTCATTATCTCCTGGAGTTTGCCCATATTCATGTCCATTGATTCGGTGATGCTATCTAACCATCTCATCCTCTGCCACTTTCTCCTTTTGCTATCAATCTTTCCCAGCATGAGGGTCTTTTCAATGAGTTGACTCTTCACATAAGGTGGCCAAAGTAATGAAGTTTCAGCTTCAATATCAGTCCTTCCAATGAATATTCAGGACTGATTTCCTTTAGGATGGACTCGTTGGATCTTCTTGCAGTCCAAGGGACTCTCAAGAGTCTTCTCCAGCACCACAATTCTAAAGCATCAATTCTTCAGCGCTCAACCTTCTTTATGGTTCCACTCTCTCACCTGTACGTAACTACTGGGAAAAGCATAGCTTTGGCTATCAGTACCTTTGTTGGCAAATTGATGTCTCTGCTTTTTAATATGCTGTCTAAATTTGTAATAGCTTTTCTTCCAAGGAGCAAGCATCTTTTAATTTAATAGCTGCAGTCACCATCCGTAGTGATCCTGGAGCCCAAGAAAATAAAATCTGTCACTGTTTCCACTTTCTCCCCATCTATTTGCCATTAAATGATGGGACTAGATGCCATGATCTTAGTTTTTTGAACACTGAGTTTTAAGCCAGCCTTTTCACTCTCCTCTTTCATCCTCATCAAGAGGCTCTTTAGTTCCTCTTCACTTTCTGCCATTAGAGTGGTATCATCTGCATATCTGAGGTTGTTATTTCTCCCAGCAATCTTAATTCCAGATTGTGATTCATCCAGCCTGGTATTTGGATGATACATTCTGCATATGTTAAACAAGCAAGGTAACAATATACAGCCTTGTTGTACTCTTTTCCCAATTTTGAACCAGTCCATTGTTCTATGTCTGGTTCTAACTGTTGCTTCTCGACCTGCATACAGGTTTCTCAGGAAACAGGTAAGGTGGTCTGGTATTCCCATCTCTTTAAGAACTGTCCACAGTTTGTTGTGATCCACATAGTCAAACGCATTAGCATAGTTAATGAAGCAGAAGTAGATGTTTTTCTGTAACTCTCTTGCTTCTCTATGATCCAAAAGATGTTGGCAATTTGATCTGTGGTTCCTTTGACTTTTCTAAACCCAGCTTGTACATATCTGGAAGTTCTCAGTTAATGTTCTGCTGAAGCTTAGCTTGAAGGATTTTGAGCATTACCTCGCAAACATGTGAAATGAGCACAGTTGTGCAGTAGTGTGAACCTTCTTTGGCATTGCTCTTTGGGATTGGAATGACAACTGACCTTTTCCAGTTTTGTGGCCACTGCTGAGTTTTCCAAATTTGCTTGCATATTGAGTGCAGCACTTTCACAGCAGCATCTTTTAGGATTTGAAATAGCTCATTTGGAATTCCATCACCTCCACTAGCTTTGTTCATAGGAGTGCTTCCCAAGGCCCACTTGACTTCACACTCTGGGATGTCTGGCTCTAGATGAGTGATCACACCATCGTGGTCATCCCTATCATTAAGACCTTTTTTGGTGTAGTTCTTCTGTGTATTCTTGCCATCTTTTCTTAATCTCTTTGCTTCTGTTAGGTCCTTACTGTTTCTGTCCTTTATTATGACCATCCTCGCATAAAATATTCCCTTGATATCTTAAATTTTCTTGAAGAGTTTTCTAGTCTTTCTCATTGTATTGTTTTCTTCTATTTCTTTGCATTGTTTACTATGTTGCTGTAAGTATCAATTGTTCGTTACTTTTCATTTCTGAGAAGTATACTTTGTTTACTCTTTTATCCATTGAAGGACATTTGTGTTGTTTTATAGGTTTGGTTTGATATCAATAAAGCTGTTATAACCATCCATATATACTTTTTTGTGTGAACACAAGTTTTCATTTTCTAGGGGAAATATTCAGGAGTAGCATTACAGGGTCATATGGTATATGTGTGTTTAACATTGTAAGAAATTTTATAAAGACCTGACAAACTATTTTGCAGAGTACCTGTGCTATTTTGCATTCCCACTAGAAATGAGAATTCCCACTAGTATGAGAATTCCAATTCTTCTGCATCTTTGACAGCACTTGGAATTATCACTACATTAAAAAAAAAAAAAAGAGCCCATTCAAGTATGGGTGTAAAGGAATCTCCTTGTGGTTTTAATTTGAATTTTCCTAATGGCTAGTGATACTGAGCAATTTTTCTGCCCACTGCCCCTAATGGATAGCTATCTTTTAAAAATAACTCCATTGCCATATTACCAATTTTCAAATGTGAATGACTCTTTATTTATATTTTAACAAAGACTTTTGGCATTAATTTCTTGGAATATTCACAATCAATTTTAATTTAATTAAAATATTATTGATATACAATATTATGTTAGCTTCAATGTACTACCTGGTGATTTGATATTTGCATATATTATGAAACTATCAGTATGATAAGTCTAGTAACCATCTATTGCCCTACAAAGTTATTACAATATTATTAAAACATTCATATTTACGGCCAGTGTTTCTTTATTGATTTTGTGTGTGGATGGTCTACCTGTTGATGTAAGTGAGTGAAGTCGCTCAGTCGTGTCCGACTCTTTGCAACCCCATGGACTGTAGCCTATCAGGCTCCTCCATCCATGGGATTTTCCAGGCAAGAGTGCTGGAGTGGATTGCCATTTCCTTCTCCAGGGGATCTTTCCAACCCAGGAATCGAACCCTGGTCTCCCGCATTGCGGGCAGACGCTTTACCGTCTGATTTGATGTAAGTGGGGTGGTAAACTTCCCTAAAATTGTTGTTACTGTCTCCTTTATGTTTATTAATATTTGCTTTATGTATTTAGATGCTACTATTTTGAGTACATATATATTTATGATTGGTATATCTCATTGTTGAATTGATCCATTTATCATTATGTGATGTCCTCCTTTGTCTCTTGTTACACATGTTGTTTTAAAAGTCTGTTCTGTCTGATATAAGTACTGCTACCCCAGTTTTCAGTTTCTATTTGCATGGAATACATTTTTTCATCTCCTTAATTTTAGTCTGAAGTTGAATCTCCTTTAGGCAGCATATATATGGGTCTCGTGTTTTGTTTTGTTTTGTTTTAATCCACTCAGTCACTGTATGTCTTTAGAGTAAAGCATTTAATCCATCTACATTTAAAGTCACTATTGATAGGTACATACATATTGCCATTTTGTTAACTGTTTGGGGGTTGTTTTGTAGTTCTTTTGTTGTTCTTGTTGTTTCCTTCTTCTTTTGCTGTATTCCCTATGATTTAACAACTATCTTTAATGTTTCTCTTTTTTGTGTATGTATCTATTATATGGTTTTAGTTTGTAATTACCATGAGGTTCATAGATAACACACACTCTCTCTCTCTTCCCCTTCCTCTCTCTCTCTATATGATTAAGTTGATGTCCTTTTAAGTTAAAATAAATTATAACCATCATATATTTTTACTCCTCCTACCCCCATTGTTATTGTTTATGACATTATATTTTACATCTTTTTGTTTTGTGTATTCCACAACTACATTTTGTAGATATGGATGATTTTATTACTTTTGTCTTTTAACCTTCCTACTAGCTTTACAACTGGTTATTCTACTATCTTTACTGCACGTTTGCCTTTACCAATAAGATATTTTTCTTTCTAGTTGTGGCCTTTAAAAAAATTTATTTATTTATATAATTGGAGCATAATTACTTTACATTATTATGATAGTTTTATAAAATTTATTTATTTTAATTGGAGGCTAATTACTTTAAAATATTATATTGATTTTGCCATACATTGACATGAATCAGCCATGGGTGTACATGTGTTCCCCATCCCATCCCTCAGGGTCATCCCAGTGCACCAGCCCTGAGCACCCTGTATCATGCATCGCACCTGGGCTGACGATCTGTTTTACATATGATAATATACATGTTTCAGTGCTATGCTCTCAAATTATCCCACCCGACCTTCTCCCACAGAGTCCAAAAGTCTGTTCTTTACATCTGTGTCTCTTTTGCTGTCTCGCATATAGGGTCATCATTACTATCTTTCTAAATTCCATATATATGTGTTAGTATACTGTATTGCTGTTTTTCACTCTGTATAATAGGCTCCAGTTTCATCCACCTCATTAGAACTGATTCAAATGTATTCTTTTTAATGGCTGAGTAATATTCCATTGTGTATATGTAACACAGCTTTCTTATCCATTCATCTGCTGATGGACATCTAGGTTGCTTCCATGTCCTGGCTATTGTAAACAGTGCTGTGATGAACATTGGGGTACACGTATCTCTTTCAGTTCTGGTTTCCTCAGTGTGTATGCCCAGCAATGGGATTGCTGGGTCATATGGCAGTTCTGTTTACAGTCTTTTAGGGAATCTCCACACTGTTCTCCATAGTGGCTGTACTAGTTTGCATTCCCACCAACAGTGTAAGAGGGTTCCCTTTGTTCCATACCCTCTCCAGCATTTATTGTTTGTAGACTTTTTGATAGCAGTCATTCTGACAGGCATGAGATGGTACCTCATTGTGGTTTTGATTTGCATTTCTCTGATAATGAGTGATGTTGAGCATTTTTTCAGGTGTTTGTTAGCTATCTGTATGTCTTCTTTGGAGAAATGTCTGTTTAGTTCTTTGGCCCATATTTTGATTGGGTTGTTTATTTTTCTGGAATTGAGCTGCATAGGTTGCTTGTATATTTTTGAGATTAATTCTTTGTCAGTTGCTTCATTTGCTGTTATTTTCTCCCATTCTGAAGGCTGTCTTTTCACCTTGCTTATAGTTTCTTTCGTTGTGCAAAAGCTTTTAAGTTCAATTAGGTCCCATTTGTTTATTTTTGCTTTTATTTCCATTACTCTGGGAGGTGGGTCATAGAGGATCCTGCTGTGATTTATGTCAGAGAGTGTTTTGCCTATGTTTTTCTCAAGGAGTTTTATAGTTTCTGGTCTTATGTTTAGATCTTTAATCCATTTTGAATTTATTTTTGTGTATGGTGTTAGAAAGTGATCTAGTTTCATTCCTTTACAAGTGGTTGACCAGTTTTCCCAGAACCACTTGTTAAAGAGATTGTTTTTTCCCCTTTGTATATTCTTGCCTCCTTTGTCAAAGTTAAGGTGTCCATAGGTGCATGGATTTATCTCTGGGATTTCTACTTTGTTCCATTGATCTATGTTTCTGTGTTTGTGCAGTACCATACTATCTTGATGACTGTAGCTTAGTAGTATAGTCTGAATTCAGGCAGGTTGAGTCCTCCAGTTCCATTCTTCTTTCTCAAGATTGCTTTGGCTATTCAAGTTTTTTTTTTTTTTTTGTATTTCCATACAAATTGTGAAATTATTTGCTCTAGTTCTGTGAAAAATACCGTGGGTAGCTTGATAGGGATTGCATTGAATCTATAGATGGCTTTGGGTAGTATTATTGTGTCATCCTTGATTTCTTTCATCAGTGTTTTATAGTTTTCTATAGATAGGTGTTTTGTTTCTTTTAGGTCGATTTATTCCTAAGTATTTGATTCTTTTAGTTGCAATGGTGAATGGAATTGTTTCCTTATTTTCACTTTCTGTTCTCTCATTGTTAGTGTATAGGAATGCAAGGGATTTCTGTGTGTTGATTTTATATTCTGAAACTTTACTATATCTACTGATTAGCTCTAGTAATTTTCTGGTGGAGTCTTTAGGGTTTTCTATATAGAGGAGCATGTCATCTGCAAACAGTGAGAGTTTTATTTCTTCTTTTCCAACCTGGATTCCTTTTATTTATTTTTCTTGCTGATTGCTGTGGCTAAAATGTCCAAAACTATGTTGAATAGTAGTGGTGAGAGTGGGAACCCTTGTCTTGTTCCTGAGTTTAGGGGAAATGCTTTCATTTTTTCACCACTGAGGATGATGTTTGCTGTGGGTTTATCATATATGCCTTTTATTATGTTGAGGTATGTTCCTTTTATTCCTGCATTCTGGAGGGGTTTTATCATAAATGGATGTTGAATTTTGTCAAAGGCTTTCTCTGCATCTATTGAGATAATCTGGAGAAGGAAATGGCAACCAACTCCAGTATTCTTTCCTGGCAAGTCCTGTGGACAGAGGAGCCTGGTGGGCTGCTGTCCATAAGGTCGCACAAAGTTGGACAGAACTGAAGTGACTTAGCATGCATGCATGCATTGGAGAAGGAAATGGCAACCCATTCCAGTGTTCTTGCCTGGAGAATCCCAGGGGCAGAGGAGCTGGTGCACTGCTGTTTATGGGGTCGCACATGAGTCGGAAACGACTGAAGTGACTTAGCAGCAGCAGCAGCATTGAGACAATCATATGGTTTTTATCTTTCAATTTGTTAATGTGGCATATCACATTGATTGATTTGTGAATACTGAATAATTCTTGCATCCCTGGGATAAAGCCCACTTGGTCACGATGTATGAACTTTTTAATATGTTGTTGGATTCTGTTTGCTAGAATTTTGTTAAGGATTTTTGCATCTATGTTCATCAGTGAAATTGGCCTGTAGTTTTCTTTTTTTTGTGACATGTTTGTCAGATTTTGGTATTACAGTGATGGTGGCCTCATAGAATGAGTTTGGAAGTTTACCTTCCGCTGCCATTTTCTGGAAGAGTTTGAATAGGATAGGTGTTAGCTCTTCTCTAAATTTTTGGTAAAATTCAGCTGTGAAGCCTGGGCTTTTTTTTTTTTTTTTGGAAGATTTCTGATTACAGTTTCGATTACTGTGGTTGTTATGGGTCTGTTAAGATATTCTATTTCTTCCTGGTTCAGTTTTGGAAAGTTATACTTTTCTAGGAATTTGTCTATTTCTTCCAAGTTGTTCATTTTATTGGCATATAGTTGCTGATAGTAGTCTCTTATGATCCTTTGTATTTGTGTGTTGTCTGTTGTGATTTCTCCATTTTCATTTCTAATTTTGTGGATTTGATTCTTCTCCCTTGTTTTCTTGTTGAGTCTGGCTAATGGTTTGTCTATTTTATTTATCTTCTCAAAGAACCAGCCTTTAGCTTTGTTGATTTTTGCTATGGTCTCTTTTGTTTCTTTTGCATTTATTTCTGCCCTAATTTTTATGATTTCTTTCCTTCTACTAACCCTGGGGTGCTTCGTTTCTTCTTTTTCTAGTTGCTTTAGGTGTAGAGTTAGGATTATTTATTTGATTTTTCTCTTATTTCTTGAGGTAAGCTTGTATTGCTATGACTCTTTCCCTTAGCACTGCTTTTACTGAATCCCACAGGTTTTGGATTGTTGTGTTTTCATTTTCATTTGTTTGTATGCATATATTGATTTCTTTTTTGATTTCTTCTGTGGATTGTTGGTTATTCAGAAGAGTGTTATTTATCCTCCATACGTTTGTATGTTTAATAGTTTTTTTTTTTCCCATGTAGTTGACATCTAATCTTACCACATTGTGATCAGAAAAGATGCTTGGAATTATTTTATTTTATTTTATTTTTTAATTTACCAAGGCGAGATTTATGGCCCAGGATGTGATCTATCCTGGACAAGCTTCCGTGTGCTCTTGAGAAAAAGGTGAAATTCATTGTTTTGGGGTGAAAGTCTTATAGATATCAATTAGGTCTAACTGGTCCATTGTATCATTTAAAGTTTGCATTTCCTTGCTAATTTTCTGTTTAGTTGATCTGTCCATAGGTGTGAGTGGGAGTATTAAAGTCTCCCACTATTATTGTGGGACACTTTCATACTTGTTAGCATTTACCTTACATATTGCGGAATATTTTGATCATTTTTGTCATACATCAACATGAATCGGTTATAGGAATACATGTGTCCCCTTCCTCCTTTTTTTGCTTAGAGGAGTGCCTTTAACTTTTCTTCTTAACCTGGTTTGGTGGTGCTGAACTCTTTCTACTTCTGCTTGTCTGAAAAATTATTGATCACTTGTTTAAATCTGAATGAGAATTCTGAATGGTAGAGCAGTCTTGGTTGTAACTTTTTTCTTTTCATCATTTTGAATATATTGTGTCAATCCCTTTTGGACTGCAGAGTTTCTTCTGAAAAGTCAGATGATAGCTTTATGTGAGTTCCCTTGTATATAGCACATTGCTTTCCCTTGCAGCTTTTAAGATTCTTGTTTTAATTTTTCCCTTTAAATATAATGTTGTCTTGGTGTGTACTTCTTTGAATTCATCTCATTTGGGATGCTCTGTGTTTTCTGGATCTGGTTGTCTGTTTCCTTTCCCAGGTTAGGGAAGTTTTCAAGCATTACTTCTTCAAATAAGTTCTCTAACCCTTTATCTCTTCTTTCTGTGACCCATATAATGAAAATGTAGTATGCTGATGTTGTCTCAGAGGTCTCTTCAACAATTTCCCCCCCTTTTAAAGCTCTGTTTTCTTTTTCCTCTTCAGCTTGTGTGATTTCTACTATGTGTCATCCAGATTGCTGATCCATTCTGCTGTGTCATCTAATATATTGTTGACTCCTTCTAGTGGTTTTTTATTTAAGCTATTATATTCTTCAAATGTATTTGTTTCTTCTTTATATTTTCTAACCCTTTGTTGAAAATTTCACTGTGTTAACCCATTCATCTCACGAGTTTGTTGAACATCTTTCTGATGATTACTTTGAACTCTTTATCAGGTAGTTTGCTTATCTTCATCTCATTTAGCTCTTCTTCTGGGGTTTCATCTTGTTCCTTTGTTTGGAACAAATCCTTCTGTCAGTTCATTTTGCCTAATTTGCTATTTTTATTTCTATGTGTTTGGTAGATTGGTTATGTTTCTTGATCTTGGAAAAGTGACCTTATATAGGAGACGTCTTATGGAGCCCAGCAGCGTGCTCCCCTCACATCACCAGTGCTATATGTTCTAGGGGTGCCTCCTATGTGGGCTGCATGTGCCCTTCTCTTGGGGCAAGGCTAAATACTGTGGGTGTGCACGTGGGTAGGTCTTGATCCCAGTATAGTTAGCTATGAGGCCATGCCTTCTGCAGTGGCTGTGGGCCTACTGAAATGTGGGATAGGTTTCCCACATAGTTGGCTCTGTGCCCTGGGCGGGGGTGGGGTGGGGGTGGGCGGGGGTTGGAGCTGCTGCCAGCCTACTGGTAGGTGGAGTTAGAAATCCCTGTGATTGTGTGGCTTGAGGGGACTTGGTGCTGGTGCCAACCTGTTATTGGGTGAGGCTGAGTCCTCAGTGCAAACAGGCTGGTAGGAGGATTCCAAAATGATGATTCCCAGTGCTGGTGTTATCCGAATAAGGTACTCCAAATGGCTGCCACCACTGTCTCCATTCCCCAGGGTGAGTAGTAGTTGCCCTCTGTCTCTCCAGGAGTCTCTCCAAGATCAACAAGTGGGTCTGACCCAGGCTTCTTTCAAACTACTGCTTCTATCCTTGGACTTCGGGTATGCGGGATTTTTTGTGTGCCTTTTAAGAGCAAAGTCTGTTTCCTATAGCTTTCCAGCTCTTTCACCCTAATTCCTGGTAGTTTTCAATGTTAGATGTTCTGTGAGCTCATCTTGCCAGTGTAGGATCTCCAGGCTGGGGAGACTGATTTGGGAATCAGTTCCCTTGCTCCTTGGGGAGAATTTCTATGATTGTTATATTTCTCCCATTTGTGGGTCACTCACCTGAAGGTGTAGGTCCTGGCTATACTGCCTCTGCCCCTCCCACCTGTCTCATTGTGGTTCCTTCTTTATGTCTTTAGTTTTGGGAAAATTTGCTGCTAGTCTTCAGGTCATTCTCAGAGATAGCTACTCTATAAGTAGTTGTAATTTTGCTGTGTCCATCAGAGGAGATGCGATCAGGGTGTTCCTACTCTGTCATTTTGGCCACCCCATTAAGCATTTTTTCTTATGCTTATTTCCACTTTTGGTGAAATATCCATTCAAACCTTTTGCTCATTATTTTATTGTGTTTGCTTTCTTACTTTTGAGATTTTAGAACCTTTAACATAATCTACATACAAGTCCGTTATCAGACATGTGTTTTGCAAATATTTTCTCTCAGTCAGTGGCCTGTCTTTTTATTCTCTTAACAATGATTTTGTCAGAGAATACACTTTTAATTTTGTTGAAGTCCAACTTGTAATTTTTTTCTTTCAGGTATAATACTTTTGATGTCATATCTAAGAACTATTTACTTAACTCAAAGTAATAAAGATTTTCTCCTAAATTTTCTTCTGAGATTTTTACAGTTTTGCATTTAGGTGTATGATCATTTTGAATTAAATTTTGTACATGTTGTGAGCTGTAGGTGTAGCTATGTCCAATTATTCTATCACTGTTTGTTGAAGACTGTATGTTCTTCACTGAATTACCATTGTATCTTTGTGTAAAAATCAGTTGAGCATCTTTATGGGTCTGTCTATGTAGTTTATTTTTTATTCTGTTCCATTGGTTCATAGGTCTGTTCCTTTGGTCAATATTACACTGTCTTGACTACTATAGCTTTATAGTATGTCTTAAAATTGGAAGTTTGAGTCCTTCAATTTTATATTTTTTTCAGAATTGTTTTGACTATTCTAGTTTCCTTACTTTTACATATAAATTTTAGTGTCAGCTTCTCTATTTATACAAAAAACTTTAACTAAAATTAAAATCTGAATTAGGATTATATTAAATGTCTATCAATTTTGGGAGTATTGATATCTTAATTACACAGAATCTTCTGACCCATAAGCATAGTATATATCTCTGTTTATTTAGGTCTTCCATGGCTTTTTTATCAATGTTTTATAAGTTTCAGCATATAGATATTATGTATGATTTGTTAAATATATATCTAGTTATTTACCTTTTTTGAAGTTATTGTGAATGGTATTGTGTTTTTGATTTTGGTTTCCCAATTGTGCAATGCTAGTATATAGGAATATAACAGATGTTTGTCCATTGATATTGTGTGCTGTGAACTTGATAAACTTACTCATTAGTTCTAGGAGTTTTTGTAGATTATGTAGACAATCATGACATCTGAAAATAGAGATAATTTTACTTCTTCTTTTCCAATTAGTGACTTTTATTTCCTTTCTTAGCCCTATTTCATGTGTTAGGTGGAGAAGGCAATGGCAACCCACTCCAGTATTCTTGCCTGGAAAATCCCATGGACGGAAGAGCCTTGTAGGCTGCAGTCCATGGGGTCGCTAAGAGTCAGGCATGACTGAGAGACTTCACTTTTACTTTTCACTTTCATGCACTGGAGAAGGAAATGGCAATCCACTCTAGCATTCTTGCCTGGAGAATCCCAGGGACAGAGGAGCCTAGTGGGCTGCCAACTATGGGGTCACACAGAGTCGGCCACGACTGAAGCGATTTAGCAGCATGATGTGTGGAATGACAGTGATAAGACAGATTATATGAAGTTGTGGTTAACAAAGGAAAAGAACTACTGGTAAACAGTGAAAACTTATCAGATCAGTTTAAGTTGAAGGCACAAATGTGTAGTCTCAGCTGTGTTATTTCTAATCAGTTGCAGTGAGTATTTATAACCAGTTGTATTATTTTTGTAGTAGTTCTCAGCAGCCTGAGTATAGAAATGGAGAAAGCAGATGGCTGGATTGGATATGGAGTTTGGATTTTTGCTGGCTAAAGCAATGAAATTAGGGAGAAAAGAATATTGCCGAGAGAGAGGTTGAAGTGTTAAGGCTTGACAGAGAAGGAAGTAACCCATGTAAAAAGTTTGTTTTTACTTATATTTTGGTATAATTCCTTTCAGTGTTTTCCTGCATATATAGATATATTTTAATAGTTAAAAATTTTAAATTAAAATTAAAAATACTATTCTATAATGTTTTCAAGGTCTATTCCATGTTGTAGCATGCATTTCTTTGGTTGCCAAATGGCATTCCATTGTACAGATATGCCACATTTTGTTTATCTATTCATCAGTAGATGGATATTAGTGTTGTTTCCATTTTTTGGGTATTATGAATAGTGCTGCTGTGACCATTCATGCAGGAGTTTTTGTTTGGGCATATGATTTTCATTTTTCTTGGTTATATACAAAGAAGTGGAATTGTTGGGGCATATGGTAATTGTAGACATGAACAATGGACATGAACTTGGGCAAACTCTGGGAGATGGTGAGGGACAGAGAGGCCTGGCATGCTGTGGTCCATGGGGTCACAAAGAGTTGGACATGACTTGGTAAGTGAATAACAACAATGGTAATTTTATGTTTAACATACTAAAGAACTTCCAAACTGTTTTCCAAAGTGACTGCACCATTCTGTACTGCCACCAGAAGTGCATGAAGGTTCCAATTTTTCCGAATCCTCACCAACACTTGTTATTATCTGTCTTCTGGATTATAGCCATCCTCTGTTGTTGTTTAGTCACTAAGTCTTTAGCAACCCCATGGACTGTGGCCCACCAGGCTTCTCTGTCCATGGGATTTTCCAGGCAAGAATACTGGACTAGGTTGCCATTTCCTTCTCCAGGGGAGCTTCCTGTCCCAGAAGTTGAATCTGTATCTCCTGCATTGGCAAGCGGATTCTTTACCACTGAGCCACCAGGAAATTCCATGGATGGAGGAACCTGGTTGGGTATGGTCCATGGATGTGCAAAAGAATCAGATATGACTTAGCGACTGAACAACAATGACAATAGCCATTCTAGTGGTTATTAAATAGTATCTTGTTGTTTTGACTTGCATTCCTTAATAGGTAATGATGTTAAGCGTCTTTTCATGTGCTTATTGGTCACTTGTATGTGGAGAAATGTCTATTCAAATCCCTTGCTCATTAAAATATGTATCATCTTTTTACCATAGAATTGTAAGAGCTCTTTATATTGATGTATTCTGCATACAAATCTCCTATCAAATATTTGATTTACACATGCTTTCTTCCAAAAGATCACATATTGTATGATTCCATGGAATCATGGATTATACGGAATGTCCAGATTAGGCAAATCTATAGAGATAGAAAGTAGATTAGTGGTTTCCTATAGGTGGGAGTGGAGGTATGGGGAGTAACTAGTAATGAGTATGGGGTTTCTTTTGTAGGCAATGAAAATGGTCTAAAATTGATTTTGGTAATGGTTATATGACTGTGAATATCCAAAAAACCACTGAATTGTACACTGTTGTGGTCAAATTACATGGTATGTGAACTATATCTCAGTAAACTTTTCAGAATTAAACTGCACTCATACAGCTTTTTCACATAATCTTATGAATTATTCTTCAAAATAATTACTTTTGACAGTATATAATAGTTTACCATAATTATTTGGTAATTTATTTTACCATTCTTATATTGTTAGATATTTAATTTTGTTTTCAATTTTTTGGTATTATAATAAATTGATGATGAATAGTCATGTAGATCTCTGATGACTTCATTAAAATTAAAATACATTTCTAAAATGTAGTTATCAGATAAAATTACATGAAATATTAAGGTTTTTATATATGTTATATATTTTTCCCTCAAAAAATTATCTGTGAATTTAACCTTATATCATCAGCACCTTTTCTTGCCAACATTATAAAAATTGGCTTCTTTAGTAGACAAAAATTAATATCTAGGGTTATTTTAATTTGTATTTTTTTCTACTGAAGTTAAGTAATTTTCATGTTTTTTTTTTAACTTTTATTTTGTTGATTATTCTCAACCTTTGCAGAATTTCCAACTGTTGTGTTGTTCCTTCTTTTACTAATTTGTAAGATCTTTGTAAATTGAGGATGCTAAATTGTGTGTTACAAAAAAAATTGTGTGTTACATATTTTGCAAACGTTTCTCCAAATTTGACTTTTTCTTTCAAAGAAAATATAGAGAATCAGTGTTTTTGAGTGTAAAAAATTATGGCAATAATTTTTTTATACATAAAAATTTGAGAAAAAATGAAAAAAATATGCTAGCCTTTGTTAATCATAAGTTGTAAATAGAGAGGTATTCACTTTATCCTTTATTTTTTAATTTTTAAAACTTTCAAAATAAATACAAGAAAACCATGTATAAAATATCTAATAAGTTAGAAATACATAACTTATTCAACCATTCTCCTATTGATAGACATTCAAGTTGTTTGCCATTTGGAGCTTTCACAAACATCACTGTAGTGACTATGTATAATTCTTAATATGTTGATAAACTTTGAAATGATTGTGCCATTCTGCCTTCTCGTGTTCACAAACAGTTTTCTATTATTAGAACATATGTTGTTCCCACAAAATTGATCAGTTAATTTATTTGAACAGGGTGCAATGGGAAAAGCATTGCTTAAAGGCAATTTTGCTTACCTAGAGAATCATTAAAATGTATTTTATGGCTTCATATTTACCCAAGATATTATGAAAAAAGGGCATGGTCATATAAATTTTGAAAAAACTTATTCCTCTTTTGGGGATTCACAAAACTCCTTAGCATATTATCAATCTTGACAAGTACTGCACTAAAGACAAAGTTCCATGATCTGCATATAAGAAAATAAGTTCAATCAAGTAACTTCAGGGGGCTACTACAATCTCCTCTTGCAGAGTGACAAAACTTATTTGCATAATTCCTATGGTAAAGATAATTCTCTAATATGGATGACGGGTTTCCTAAATTTATTTCACCAAATAACTTTTCCCTGTTAACATCTATTAATATGTCAAAGAATACCCATAGTAAAATGCTAAAATAAGAAAATTAGGGAGATAGACACCATGGATAACTGAAATCTAAGTACTATTACCACACAAGTGTCAAACATTTCATTAGGACTTTGGATAAGAAAACAGATTTAATTCTTTCCTCTTTTAAACCTTTAAGTATAAGTGAAGGTGCACAGTAAATATAGCAAATCAGGTTTTTAAATGTAGTACTATATTAGAAAGGGCATGATCTGAAGTCAGAAAGACCTCAGTTGCAATGTTAGGTTATTTACATAGTAGCTAGATAGGTGGTTTAACTTCTTTGGACTTCAGGTTTCTCATTAAAATGGGGATAGTAACATTCACCTTGAAGAGCTGATGTGAGCATTAAATTAGATAACATATGTCAAGTACACAGCAAAGTGACTGGCATATAGAAAATTTATATAGCATCTATATTGGTTCACAGTAGGGTTCTGTAAGGTAGAGAAGTGAAGACCTGAGAGCCAACAGATTGATGGCCTCTGAATAATTGCCAGATTTTTCATGGGAATAGAACTGGAGGCTTATCAGATCAGTTCAAGCTCCACGGTATTTTTTTTTACTAAAAACTTTGCTTTGATACTAAATTACATTGAGTTTATTTACCTGTGAATGTTGCAAAGGGAAGGCTGTTTAGCTTTTCATTAGGTCAAAGAGAATCCCATGTGTAAGGCTGCCTACCACTGATGAACAAATTAATAGCATTTTGAGAGAATGGGAGTGTAGGGATTGTGCTCTTTGCTTGTTTATGGGTAAGAGTAGGTTTATAACTGACATAATGGAGTCAGGCAAAAAAAAAAAAAACAAACAACAACCCACACACACCTATGTGTAATCTTTTTCATTTCAGAGACCTGAAATGCAGCAGGAAAAGAAGGCAAAAACCCAAACGAGATGTTTGACTGTTTCTGAATACCTGGGGTCTTTTAGGCAAAGTTAATAACGTGAGTTTGCAGGGAGTAAGGGCATCTTTTTTAGTACACTACACAGGGAACTTATGTATAGAACTTCTGCTTATGTTAACAATAAAAGATAGAATAATTTAACATCTTGCTTGAGAGGTGAGAACTTACTCCTTTTCTAGTTCAGCTCCCCAGACTGCTTCTTAGCAGTCCAGGTATTTCTCTATGTGTCTCCCTCAGAACACTGACCTGTTTGAGAGATGCAGGAGATGTAAAAGCTGCTATGTTTCTGTTTCCACGGCAAGAGATGATGATCCTTCTGGATAATCTGTAAGGTTGAAAAGTGAAGGTAAACAAATGTCCTTTCTCTTGCATGGCTGGGTATTCATTCATTGGCATACTTCCTTCTCAGGCAATCCCTGGAGGCAGCAGACATCTACAAATATCTAAAGACTGGTGTGCTGTCTACTGAAGCACTTGCAACCAGTCCAAGCATTCACATTTAAAGAGTAGTCAGCCTGCTGTACTATGTACTAATATTATTTTATTTGTCAGCATTATCTGATCTATAATAGTGGCTTGTATTTGACTTAACTAGCTATGATGACAGCTTAACATCATTTGGCTTTAATGGAATATTTGGGCTTCCCTGGTGGCTCAGACGGTAAAGTGTCTGTCTGCAATGCAGGAGACCCGGGTTCGATCCCTGGGTTGCGAAGATCCCCTGGAGAAGGAAATGACAGCCCACTCCAGTATTCTTGCCTGGAAAATCCCAAGGACCGCAGAGCCTGGTAGGCTATGGTCCATGAGGTCGCAAAGAGTCGGACACGACTGAGCGACTTCACTTTCACTAACAAAATTACTCTC
This sequence comes from Ovis canadensis, assembly GCF_042477335.2. Lineage (NCBI taxonomy): Eukaryota > Metazoa > Chordata > Mammalia > Artiodactyla > Bovidae > Ovis > Ovis canadensis. Next base: position 68,839,610 of record NC_091727.1, read on the forward strand.
TTTTGTTATTCCACTGGACATAATTGAGATAGCTGTTATAGCACTTTAGGTGTTGGTGTGTTTTTAAAAAAGGAATGATATATCTCAAAAATAAGAGGCTTTGGAATCAACAAGCAACATCATTTACAGCAGAGATTTCTTGTTTCCAATCCCCGGCCTATTGAGGAGCAAGTTCAGTTCAGTTGCTCAGTTGTGTCCGACTCTTTGCCACCCCATGGACTGCAGTACGCCAGGATTCCTTGTCCATCACCAACTCCCAGAGTTTGCTCAAACCCATGTCCATCGAGTTGGTGATGCCATCCAACCATTTCATTCTCTGTTGTCCCCTTCTCCTACTACCCTCAATCTTTCCCAGCATCAGGGTCTTTTCCAATGAGTCAGTTTTTCGTGTCAGGTGGCCAAAGTATTGGAGCTTCTCTTCAGCATCAGTACTTCCAATGAATAGTCAGGATTAATTTCCTTTAGGATTGACTGGTTGGATTTTCTTGCAGTCCAAGGAACTCTCAAGAGTCTTCTCCAACACCACTGTTCAAAAGCAGCAACTCTTCAGCACTCAGCTTTCTTTATAGTCCAACTCTCACATCCATACATGACTACTGGAAAAACTATAGCTTTGATAAACGGAACTTTGTCAGCAAAGTAATGTCTCTGCTTTTTAATATGCTGTCTAGGTTGGTCATAGCTTTACTTCAGAGGAGCAAGTATCTTTAAATTTCATGGCTGCAGTCACCATCTGCAGTGATTTTTGAGCCCAAGAAAATAAAGTCTGTCACTGTTTCCATTGTTTCCCCATCTATTTGACATGAAGTGATGAGACCGGATGCCATGATCTTGGTTTTCTGAATGTTGAGTTTTAAGCCAACTTTTTCACTCTCCTCTTTCACTTTCATCAAGATCTCTTTATTTCTTCTTTTCTTTCTTCCATACGGGTGGTATCATCTGCATATCTGAGGTTATTGATATTTCTCCCGGCAATCTTGATTCCAACTTGTGCTTCATCCAGCCCAGCATTTCTCATGATGTACTCTGCATATAAGTTAAATAAGCAGGGTGACAATATACAGCCCTGACGTACTCCTTTCCCAATTTGGGACCAGTCTGTTGTTTCCTGTTGTTCTAATTGTTGCTTCTTGACCTGCATACAGATGTCTCAGGAGGCAGGTATGGTGGTCTGGTATCACCATCTCTTTAAGAATTTTACACAGTTCGTTGTGATCCACACAGTCAAAGGCTTTGGCATAGTCAGTAAAGCAGAAGTAGACGTTTTTCTGGAATTCTTTTGCTTTTTCTATGATCCAGCTGACGTTGGCAATTTGATCTCTGGAGCCAACTTGTGGAGCAAGATGGTGGAGTAGAAGGCCATGTACTCATCTTTTCTTGTGAGAACTCCAAAGTTGCAACTCACTGCTGAACAACCATCGACAGGAGAATGTTGGATCTCACCAAAAAATGATACCCCACGTCCAAGGGCAAAGGAGAAACCCAAGCAAAACTGTAGGAGGGGCAAAATCGTGTTTAGAATCAAACTCAATACCTTCCAGAGATGCTCAGAAGGCTCAAACAAAACCTTTTGTGCACCAGGACTCAGAGACCCCACAGAGACTGAGCCAGACCTGCCTTTGAGTGTTTGACTGTCTCCTGTGGCCTCCTGCAGGGGCACGGGCTCTGGGTGCAGTAGATCTGAGTCACACAGCCTTGGCATAAGCCCTCTTGGAGGAGGTCGTCATTAACCCCACCGTAGAGCCAATGAGCAGACAACCCACAAACTGCAGAACAATGATACCAAAAAATTCTCATATTGTTAAGAAACTTCTAGGGTCCACAACAGATTTCCCAACCAGGGGATCTGGCAAAGGGACTGAGAACCCCCAGGAATTTGACTTTGAAGGCCAGTGGGATTTGATAACAGAACTTATACAGGACTGGGGAAACAGACTCTTGGAGGGCACAAAGAAAGCCTTGTGCATACCAGCACCCAGGAGAAAGGAGCAGTGACTCCACAAGAAACTGGCCCAGACTTGCCTGTGAGTGTCCAGGAGTCTCCAGTAGACATGTGGGTCGACAGTGGCCTGCTGCAGGGTCAGGGGCATTGAATAAAACAGTGCAAGAACAGGACCTCCTTTAAAGGAGGTCGCCATTATCTTCATTACCCCTAATAGTTTGGTCTCAGGTCAAACAACAGGGAGGGAAGACAGTCTCACCCTTCAACAGAAAATTTGATTAAAGATTTACTGAGAATGGACCCACCCATGAACAAGCCCCAGTTTCCTCCACTGTCAGTCTCTCCCATCAGGAAGCTTCCATAAGACTCTTATCCTTATCAGAGGGAAGACAGGATGAACATCACAATCACAGAAAACTAATCAAACTGATCACATGGACCACAGCCTTGTCTAACTCAATGAAACTATGAGCCATGTCATGTAGGGCCACTCAAGATGGATGGGTCATAGTGGAGAGTTCTGACAAAACGTGGTCCACTGGAGAAGGGAATGGCAAGCCACTTCAGTATTCTTGTCTTGAGAACCCCATGAACAGTATGAAAAGGCAAAAAGATATGACACTGAAAGATGAACTCCCCAGGTCAGTAGATGCCCAATATGCTACTGGAGAAGAGTGGAGAAATAACTCCAGAAAGAATGAAGAGACTGAGACAAAGTGAAAACAACGCCCAGTTGTGGATGTGACTGGTGATGGAAGCAAAGTCTGATGCTGTAAAGAGCAATATTGCACAGGAACCTGGAATGTTAGATCCATGAATCAAGGCAAATTGGAAGTGGTCAAACAGCAGATGGCAAGAGTGAACATCGACATTTTAGGAATCAATGAACTAAAGTGTACTGGAATGAGTGAGTTTAATTCAGATGACCATTATATCTACTACTGTGGGCAAGAATCCCTTAGAAGAAATGGAGTAACCCTCATAGTCAACAAAAGAGTCTAAAATACAATACTTGAATGCAGTCTCAAAAACAATTGAATGATCTGTGTTCATTTCCAAGGCAAACCATTCAATATCATGGTAATCCAAGTCTATGCCCCAACCACTAATGCTGAAAAAGCTGGAGTTGAATGGTTTTATGAAGACCTACAAGACCTTCTAGAATTAACACCAAAGAAGATGTCCTTTTCATCATAGAAGACTGGAATGCGAAAGTAGAAAGTCAAGAGATACTTGGAGTAACAGGCAAGTTTGGCCTTGGAGTACAAAATGAAGGAGGGAAAAAGCTAACAGAGTTTTGCCAAGAGAATGTACTGGTCACAGCAAACACCCTCTTCCAACAACACAAGAGAAGACTCTACACATGGGCAACATCAGATGGTCAATAGCAAAATCAGATTGATTTTATTCTTTGCAGCCAAAGATAGAGAAGTTCTATACAGTTAGCAAAAACAAGACTGGGAGCTGACTGTGGCTCAGATCACGAAGTCCTTATTGCAAAATTCAGACTTAAATTGAAGAAAGTAGGAGAAACCACTAGACCTTTAAGTTATTACCTAAATAAAATCCCTTATGATTATACAGTGGAAGTGACAAATAGATTCAAGGGATTTGGTCTGATAGACAAAGTGCCTGAAGAACTTTGGACAGAGGTTCATGACATTGTACAGGAGGCAGTGATCAAGATCATCCCCAAGAAAAAGAAATGATAAAAGGCAAAATGGTTGTCTGAGAAGGGCTTACAAATAGCTGAGAAAAGAGAAGTGAAAGGCAAAGCAGAAAAGGAATGAAATACCCATTTGTACGCAGAATTCCAAAGAATAGCAAGGAGAGATAATAAAGCGTTCCTAAGTGATCAATGCAAAGAAACAGAGGAAAATAATAGAATGGGAAAGACTAGAGATCTCTTCTAGAAAATTAGATATACCAAGGGAATATTTCACGTAAACATGTGCACAAAAAGGTACAGAAATGGTATGGACCTAACAGAAGCAGAGGATATTAAGAAGTGGTAAAAATACACAGAATTCAGTTCAGTTCAGTCGCTCAGTCATGTCCGAGTCTTTGCGACCCCATGAATCGTAGCACGCCAGGCCTCCCTGTCCATCACCGACTCCCAGAGTTCACTCAGACTCACATCGATCGAGTCAGTGATGCCATCCAGCCATCTCATCCTCGGTCGTCCCCTTCTCCTCCTGCCCCCAATCCCTCCCAGCATCAGAATCTTTTCCAATGGGTCAACTCTTCGCATGAGGTGGCCAAAGTACTGGAGTTTCAGCTTTAGCATCATTCCTTCCAAAGAAATCCCAGGGTTGATCTCCTTCAGAATGGACTGGTTGGATCTCCTTGCAGTCCAAGGGACTCTCAAGAGTCTTCTCCAACACCACAGTTCAAAAGCATCAATTCTTCGGTGCTCAGCCTTCTTCACAGTCCAACTCTCACATCCATACATGACTACTGGAAAAACCATAGCCTTGACTAGATGGACCTTAGTCAGCAAAGTAATGTCTCTGCTTTTCAATATGCTATCTAGCTTGGTCATAACTTTTCTTCCAAGGAGTAACCGTCTTTTAATTTCATAGCTACAGTCACCATCTGCAGTGATTTTGGAGCCCCCCAAAATAAAGTCTGACACTGTTTCCACTGTTTCCCCATCTATTTCCCATGAAGTGATGGGACTGGATGCCATGTTCTTCGTTTTCTGAAATGTTGAGCTTTAAGCCAACTTTTTCACTCTCCTCTTTTACTTTCATCAAGAGACAGAAGAAGTACATTAAAAAGATTTTCATGACCCAGATAACCATGACAGTGTGATCACTCACCTAGAGCCAGATATCCTGGAATGTGAAGTAGTAGGCCTTAGGAAGCATCACTAAGAACAAAGCTAGTGGAGGTGAATGAATTCCAGTTGAGCTATTTCAAATCCTAAAAGATGATGGTGTTACAGTGCTGCACTCAATATGCCAGCAAATTTGGAAAACTCAGCAGTGACCACAGGACTGGCAAAGGTCAGTTTTCATTCCAATTCTAAAGAAAGGCAATGTCATGGAATGTTCCAACTACTGCACAACTGCACTCATCTCACACACTAGCAAAGTAATGCTCAAGATTCTCCAAGCCAGGTTTAAATAATATGTGTACTGAGAACTTCCAGATGTTCAAGCTGGATTTAGAAAAGGCAGAATAACCAGAGATCAAATTGCCAACATCTGTTTGATCATTTGAGGAGCAAAGTATACTCTGAATCAGCTTGCTTAATGTACAGATAATCACTTTGTTTACATTCCATACATAATAATGTACTTGGCACTTTGAGATTAAAAGAAAGTTGACAGTGGTTGTCCCTTACAGTTCTCTTTTATGAACTCAATGTGCCTTCATAGTGCTCCCATAAGTGTAAGGTCTGGGTCCCAGAAAATAGAGGACAGCCAGGGTGGGTTACCCTTGCCACAGTAGGATGGCAACTTCTCATGCCACTAAATTAACCAGGCAGATTCCAAAGACAAGTCTGCTTTCTTCCAGGAAGAGTGGAACAGTAAAAAGTGGCTCTACTAATGTCTGTCTTTGGAATCATGTCTCTATGGTGGGCACAGCATTCTGTCTTATTTGGAATCTCAGACCTAGGGTATTCTTGTCTGTAAGTCTGAACAGAAAGCAGTTGTATTGACCCAGCTCTTCAGTGAAGGATATACAGAGAATTACTCATGTTTGTCAAACACCTCCAAAGAGAAAAAGAGGCAGCAAGTGCTTGAGCATACATCTCATCTTAGCTATACATTTCTATCAAGAAAGCAATTGATCAATGTAAAAGGCACTTCTGGAACTTCAATGCACTATTTGCCTTGATGTTTTTTTCTGATGGTTGGCTGTCTCAGAACTTTGTAGGTATGGTTTGGCAGTGTACCTTTTCAGATGTTGGCTTTTAGTATTCTGCTAGATGGGTTTCTTTCACTATTTGCCATTGCAATCCACACTTGATTTGGCCAGAGCAATTCCTTCCTGCAATCATTTGAATTAAAATCAGGCTTGCAGACATTGAAACTTGAGCTGGAAAACTCAAATATCAACTTCCTCCATAGTTTCACTCCCATGGCAGAGTAAGCTAAGGCTGCAAAGGGTCATCGCCAGGTGAGGACTAAATTGAAAGAATGCAGATACTTAAAAAAAATTAGGCTCTGCATAATAGAAGACAAATGTAGAATTTAGGAAAAGAATTTACTTTCTCCTTCTACCATCTACACCTATACTACTTTCACTACCCCTACCTGCTCTTGCTGCCTATACCGTAGTGATTTTATCATTATTCAATAAATGTTTACTTGAACCAAGAATGATGTCATTTTCATCTTAGTATATGCTGGCCCAGCTGTGTCTCTTCCTGCCTCATCCTAGATCTCCTCCCTTCCTTTAAAACCCTATGTTCCCACATAAACCTCTGATACTATGGGAAGTGACCACAAGAGTATATGTATACTTTTTCATACCCATTGGTTTTCAGAGATTGGGCAGAGTAGGGAAATGGACATAATGTGGTGTCTCCAAGAACTTAGGTTGAGTTATGACTGCTTAATTGCCTTACATAAGTGACTTTACCTCCCTAGCATCAACTTTTTCATGTATAAAGTAGGGCAATACTCTTTCATTCACTGTATTTTTGTAAGGCTCTTCCCTGAGTTATGAGTGTCCTCAAAGGTTTTATTATTTACCCTCTGAATTTCTCTTTTCCATTCATTTCCTTGTCCACTTGAATTCATGCGAGTGTTGCTTTTGTGTGCATGTTTAGTTGCTTCAGTCATGTCCGTCTCTGTGTGACCCTATGGATTGTAGACCACCAGGCTCACTCTGTCCATGGAATTCCCCAGGTAAGAATACTGGAGTAGGTTTCCATGCCCTCCTCCAGGGAATCTTCCCAAGCCATGGATCAAACCAATGTCTCTTATGTCTCCTGCATTGGTAGGTGTGTTCTTTACCGCTAGTGCCACCTTGAAAGTGAAAGTGAAGTCACTCAGTCGTGTCCGACTCTTTGCCACCCCATGGACACCAGGCTCCTCCGTCCATGGGATTTTCTAGGCAAGAGTACTGGAGTGGGTTGCCATTTCCTTCTCCAGAGAATCTTCCCAACCCAAGGATTGAACCCAGGTCTCCCACATTGTAGACAGACGGATGCCAAATATTACAGTTTATCTTGTTTCCCTAGCTTTATTCTCTCCCTTGATTACCTCCTACACCACTCATGGATTTAACCACCATCTCTATATGACTGACTCCCAGTTCTTTAGTTACTGGGACTATTTCAGTTATTTAAAATGTCTCCTGGATTTAATCTTTCCTCTCCATTTCTAGTATCATGCCACTCCTGAAGCCACTGTGACACAAACTCAACTATATGTTGTTTTTTCTGTTTTGTGTCTCTGCATACTAGTGAGGTATTTCCCTGATAGCTCAGTTGGAAAAGAATCTGCCTGCAATTCAGGAGACCCTGGTTCAATTCCTGGATCAAGAAGATCTGATGGAGAAGGGATAGGCTACTCACTCTAGTATTCTTGGGCTTCTCTTGTGGCTCAGCTGGCAAAGAATCTGCCTGCAATGTGGGAGACCTGGGTTTAACCCCTGGGTTGGGAAGACCCCTTGGAGAGGGGAAAGGCTACCGACCCCAGTATTATGCCCTGGAGAATTCCATGGACTGTATAGTCCATGGAGTCGCAAAGAGTCAGACACGACTGAGCGACTTTCACTTTCACTTTCATTTTCATCATACTAGTGAGAGAGCTTGTTCTTAGGTAGGTTGATAAAAAGACCAGGGCCCTAAAGGAGGAGGCAGGGACAAATGAATTTTTCTTTTCTACATTCCTTTGTCTTCATCATATAAGACGTTTTTTTTTTTTCTTAAGCTCTGAGTTGTTATGGCAATGATCTATTTAAGATTAACTTTCTTTAAGCCCAGAGCTAATGATTATACAACTAAACAACTCATCATACTCTAGGGTATGTTTTTCCTTAAACTCTGTACTAATGATTATATAACAACAATGTATGTTGCTTGAGGACTCTTTGCTCCTTCTTAACAAAAACTTTCTGACTAATCCTGTAATCTTGAGATGTATGTTGTGGGAGTGGGTCTGCTAAGACCTTTACAAACTTGAGATATTCGTTCGTAACCAACTGAAAACGTATATAAGTTCAGTTCAGTTCAGTCGTTCAGTCGTGTCTGACTCTGCAACCCCATGAATCGCAGCACGCCAGGCCTCCCTGTCCATCACCATCTCCCGGAGTTCACTCAGACTCGCGTCCATCGAGTCAGTGATGCCATTCAGCCATCTCATCCTTTGTCGTCCCCTTCTCCTCCTTCCCCCAATCCCTCCCAGCATCAAAGTCTTTTCCAATGGGTCAACTCTTCGCATGAGGTGGCCAAAGTACTGGAGCTTCAGCTTTAGCATCATTCCTTCCAAAGAAATCCCAGGGCTGATCTCCTTCAGAATGGACTGGTTGGATCTCCTTGCAGTCCAAGGGACTCTCAAGAGTCTTCTCCAACACCACAGTTCAAAAGCATCAATTCTTCAGTGCTCAGCCTTTTTCACAGTCCAACTCTCACATCCATACATGACTACTGGAAAAACCATAGCCTTGAGTAGGCGGACCTTAGTCGGCAAAGTAATGTCTCTGCTTTTGAATATACTATGTAGGTTGCTCATAACTTTTCTTCCAAGGAGTAATCGTCTTTTATTTTCATGGTTGCAATCACCATCTGCAGTGATTTTGGAGCCCCCAAAGATAAAGTCTGACACTGTTTCCACTGTTTCCCCATCTATTTCCCATGAAGTGATGGGACCAGATGCCATGATCTTCGTTAAAGCCCCACCCAAATTAGTGAGCAGGGCACTGTCTTCCCACTTCTGTCTATGTCAGAAGCTTTCTTTATCCCCTTTTCACTGTAATAAATCTTTTGCCACATGAAACTCTGAGTGACTGAAGCCATGTCTTTGGTCCCAAAGTGAATTTCTCTCCTTTGGAGATCACAAATCTGACACTGTTCGCCATAAGCTTTCACTAGTATCTGAGTAATCCTTCTAAAATTTATCTTTCATTAGTATCACTCAAGGTTATAAAATTAATATCTATTTCATACTGTAGCAAATCTACAAAGCTCTCTACCATTCTGGCCATATCTTACTTCTCTAACAGTACTGCTCATAAACCACAATGCCCAACCCAGTATATAGGAATGGATGGCTACCTCAGCATTCTTACCACATTCAAGTCACACTTCTTACAGGGAATGCCATTTCCTTCTTTCTAGCATCTACAACAGACTGGTTCCAAACTAGGAAAGGAGTACATCAAGGCTGTATATTGTCACCCTGCTTGTTTAACTTACATGCAGAGTACATCATGAGAAATGCTGGACTGGATGAAGCTACAAGCTAGAATCAAGATTTCTGGGAGAAATATCAATAACCTCAGATATGCAGATGACACCACCCTTATGGCAGAAAGTGAAGAAAAACTACAGAGTCTCTTGATGAAAGTGAAAGAGGAGAGTGAAAAAGTTAAAAGCTCAACATCCATAAAACTAAGATCACAGCATCCAGTCCCATCACTTTATGGCAAAGAGATGGGGAAACAGTGGAAACAGTGGTAGACTTTTTTGGGGGGGAGGGGGGCTCCAAAATCACTGCAGATGGTGATTGAAGCCATGAAATTAAAAGACGTTTACTCCTTGGAAGGAAAGTTATGACTAACCTAGACAGCATATTAAAAAGCAGAGACATTACTTTGCCAACAAAGGTACGTCTAGTTGAGGCTATGATTTTTCCAGTAGTCATGTATGGATGTGAGAGTTGGACTGTGAAGAAGGCTGAACGCCGAAGAATTGATGCTTTTGAACTATGGTGTTGGAGAAGACTCCTGAGAGTCCCTTGGACTGCAAGGAGGTTCAACTAGCCCATCCTAAAGGAAATGAGTCCTGAATATTCATTGGAAGGACTGATGCTGAAGCTGAAACTCCAATACTTTGGCCACCTAATGTGAAGAAGTGACTCATTTGAAAAGACTCTGATGCTGGGAAAGATTGAAGGCGGGAGAAGAGGACAACAGAGGATGATATGGTTGGATGGCATCACCGACTCTATAGACATGAGTTTGAGTAAACTCCAGGAGTTGGTGATGGACAGGTAAACCTGGCATACTGCACAGAACTGAGCGACTGAACTGAACTGAACTCAGTGAAATAAACAGGGGGTCTATATCAACCTAGAAGGACTGGATGGTGAGGGAGATGGGAGGGAGTTTCAGGAGGGAAGGGACATATGTACACCTATGGCTGACACATGTTGATGTTTGACAGAAAATAACAAAATTGTGTAAAGCAATTATCCTTCAATTAAAAAATAAATATATTTATTTAAAAAATTCACCCATTCTCTTCCATTTCAGTTCACTGATTCCTAAAATGTCAATATTCACTCTTGCCATCTCCTGTTTGACTATTTCCAATTTACCTTGATTCTTGGACCTAGCATTCCAGGTTCCTATGAAATATTATTCTATATAGCATTGGACTTTACTTCCATCAGCAGTCCCCTCCACATCTGGGTGCTTTTTTTTGCTTTGGCTTAGCCTCTTCATTCTTTTTGGACCTATTTCTTCACCATTTTCCAGTAACTTATTGGGAACCTACCAATCTGGGGAGTTCATTTGTCAGTGTCATATCATTTTGCCTTTTTATACTGTTCATGGTGTTCTCAAGGCAAGAATATTGAAGTGATTTGCCATTCCCTTCTCCAGTGGACCACGTTTTGTTAGAACTCTCCACAATGACCTGTCTGTCTTGGGTGGCTCTACCTGGCATGGCTGAAAAAGATGGCAGAGTAGAAGGACATGTGCTTATCTTCTCCTGTGAGAACTCCAAAACTGCAACTTGCTGCTGAACAACCATCAACAGGATAATGTTGGATCTCACCAAAAAGAGATACCTCACATCCAAGAGCAAAAGAGAAGTTCCAACAAGATGCTAGGAGGGGCAAAATTGCATTTAGAATCAAACCTCATACCCGCCAGAGATGCTGGGTGGGCTCAAACAAAACCTTGTGCACACCATGACCCAGAGACCCCACAAGAAACTGAGCTGGACCTGCCTTTGAGTGTTTGAGTGTCTTCTGTGGAGGAGGAGCTCAGCAGTGGCTTTCTGCAGGGCACGGGCTCTGGCCGCACCAGATGTGGGAGGCACTGCATGTGGCATAAATCCTCTTGGAGGAGGTCACCATTAGCCCCACCATAGAGCCACAGAGCAGACGGCCCACAAACTGGAGAACAATTATATCAAAGAAGTTCTCGCACTTCAGCATCCATCCTTCCAGTGAGTATTCAGGGTTGATCTTCCTTAAGATTGACTGGTTTGATCTTGCTGTCTAAGGGACTTTCAGGAATCTTCTCCAGCACCACAGTTTGAAGGCATCAGTTCTTTGGTGTTCTGCCTTCTTTATGGTCCAGCTCTCATAACTGTATATGACCACTGGGAACACCATAGCTTTGACTATATGGACCTTTGTTGGCAGTGTAATGCTTCTGCTTTTCAACACACTGTCTAGGTTTGTCATTGCTTTCATGCCAAGAAGCAATCATCTGATTTCAGGGCTGCGGCCACCATCCACAGTGATTTTGGAGCCCAGGAAGAGGAAATCTGTCACTGCTTCCACACTTTCCCCTTCTATTTGCTATGTGGTAATGGGGCTGGATGTCATGATTTTTTTTTAAATATTTAATCTTAAGTCAGCTCTTTCACTCTCCTCCTTCACCCTCATCAAGAGGCTCTCTTAGTTCCTCTTCACTTTCTCCCATTAGAGTGGTATCATCCGCATATCTGAGGTTGTTGATGTTTCTCCTGCCTATCTTGATTCCAGCTTGTAACTCATCCAGCCCAGCATTTCTCATGATGTGCTCAGTGTATAGGTTAAACAAACAGGATGACAGCAGACAGCCCTGTCATACTCCTTTCTCAATCTTGAACCAGTTAGTTGCTCAATACAGGGTTCTAACTGTTGCTTCTTGACCCACATACAGGTTTCTCAGGAGACAGGTAAGATGTTCTGGTATTTCCTTCTTTCTAAGAGCTTGCCACAGTTTGTCATGATTCACATAGTCAAAGGCTTTAGCATAGTTGATGAAACAGAGATAGATTTTTTTTTCTGAAATTCCCTTGCTTTCTCTATAATTCAGTGAATGTTGGCAAGTTGATCTCTAGGTCCTCTTCCTTTTCTAAACCCAGCTTGAACATCTGGGAAATTCTTGGCTTGCATAATGCTGAAGCTTAGCATGCAAGATTTTAAGCATGACCTCAGTAGCATGGGAGATGAGTATGGTTGCCCAATGGTCAGCATATTCTTTGGTACTACCCTTCTTGGGAATTGGGATGCAGATTGACCCTTTCCAGTCCTGTAGCCACTGCTGTGTCTTCTAGATTTGCTGACATGATGAATGCAAATCTTGATGGCATCTTCCTTTAGGGATTTGAATAGTTCTGCTGGAATTTCATTGCATCCAGTAGCTTTATTAACTGCAGGCCTTCTTAAGACCCTCTTCACTTCGCACTCCAGAATGTCTGGCTCTGAGTGACTAGCCACACCACCATAGTAATCTGGTTCATTAAGATCTTTTTTAATATAGTTCTTCTATGTATTCTTTTCATCTCATCTTGATCTCTTCTCTACTAGGTCTCTACTATTTTTATCCTTTAAAACTGTTATCCTTTTATCCTGTTCACTGAAGAAGATCTTCTTGTCTTTTACAGCTATTCTTTGAAACTCTGCACTTAACTGGATGTATCTTTCCCTCTCTCCCTTGCTTTTTGCTTCTCTTCATTCTGCTATTTGTAAAGCCTCCTCAGATAACCATTTTACCTTCTTGCTTTCATTTCCCTTTGGGATGATTTTGTTTGCCACATCCTGTACAATAGTACAGACCTCTGTCCATAGTTCTTCAGGCACACTGTTAACTAGATATAGTCCCTTGAATCTATTTGTTACCTCTACTGCAAATTCATATGGGATTTGATTTAGGTCATACCTGGCTGGCCTAGTGTTCTTCCTAGTTTTCTTTAGTTTAAGCCTGAATTTTGCTATGAGAAGTTGATAATCTGAGCCACAGTCAGCTCCAGGTCTTGTTTTTGCTGTGACAAAAACAGGTCTTGTTTTTGTGACTCGGACAGCTTCTCCATTATATGTGTCTTATCTCCCCTAAATAAACGCAAGACGCTTGAATTCAGAGACAAAAATGCATAATCACCCTTAAGGGTTCAATGTCTTACACTTAATACGCTCTCAAATAATACTAGCTTATTTATTCTGTTCTTTTCACAAATGTGTTATTTATCACAGCAGTAGAAACTACCAGACTGAAAATTAATCGGAAACTTCTACCTTGAGCAGTAACTAATGATCTCCTACAAAAAATTTTTATTCAAAGGAGTTGGAAAGAAGACTATATATAATATGCTAGAGTATGAAGTCAACATTTTCCTGTGTTCAGCATTTGTCAAGGAATATAATTCTTCTGAGTTCTGGTTATCATTAACACTGGAAAGCTGTATTAGCAAATTCAAGCAAATTTTGTTTTTCATATAAAGATATTTACTTGATATAAATATTCCACCTAGAATATTAAATTATCAAAATTTAAGAGATGATTTTCACTCTCTTTAGCTGGACCTAGAAAGCAGTTTTGGTGAGTTAAGGAAAGCTTGATTCTTTTCTGCTGGATTCTTTTAAAATGTCATTCTTGTCACAGCTAATACATTGATATAGAATAACTGGAATCGGCTGTACATAATTATTGTGTGCCCTAAGTCTTGATCCCGACCTACTGAATTTTCAAACCAGGCTGATGGATACTCATGGATAGTTAATGAAATAGTTGATGGATAGTCATCAAATCATAAGAGAAGAGAACCAAAGAGGACAGGAAGAAAAAGACATACAAAACAAATCCAAAAGAATTAAGAAAATGGCAATAAGAACAAAAATATAGATCATTACCTTAAATGTAAATGGATTAAATGCTTCAACCAAAAGACATAAACTGACTAAATGGATACAAAAGCAAGACCCACATATATGCTGTATTTACAAGAGACCCACTTCAGATCCAGGGACACATACAGATTGAAAGTGAGGGGACAGAAAAAGGTACTCCATGCAAATGAAAATCAAAAGAAAGCTGGAGTAGTAATACTCATATCAGACAAAATAGACTTTAAAATATACTGTTATGTAAGACAAAGAAGGACACTACATAATGATCAAGGGTTCAATCCATGAAGAAGGTACAGCAATTGTAAATATATATGTACTCCACACAGGAACACCTCAATATATAAGGCAATTGCTAACAGCCATAAAAGGAGAAATATACAGTAATGCAACAATAGTGGGGGGACTTTAACACCCCATTTACATCAATAGACAGATCATCCAGACAGAAAATCAATAAGGAAACACAGGTCATTTAATGTGCCTTAAATGACACATTAAACTGGATGGACTTAATTGATATTTAAAGAACATTTCATTCATAGCAGCAGAACACACATTCTTCTCAAGTACACACGGAATATTCTCCAGTATAGATCATGTGCTAGACCACAAAGCAAGCAGTGGTAAATTTGATATAACTGAAATAACATCAAATATCTTTTCTGAGCATAACACTGTGAGATTAGAAATCGGCTACAAGAAAAAAATGTAAAAAACACAAACATGTGGAGGCTAAACAATATGTTACACAATCATAACCTTATATGTAACCTTATACATAAACAATCAATTGATCACTGAAGAAATCAAAGAGGACATCAAAAAATACCTAAAGAGACAAATGAAAACATAAACATGATGGTCAAAAACCTATGGGACACAGGGACTTCCCTGGTAGTCTAGTGGTTAAGACTGCATGTTTACATTGTAGAGGGCATAGGTTTGATCCCTGGATGGGAAACTAAGATCCTGCATGCCACATGGCACAGCCAAGAAATGAACAAATAAACAAACAAAAACCCCAAAACCTATGGGACACAGCAAAAGCAGTTCTAAGAGGAAAGTTTATAGCAATATAATCTTACCTCAGGAAACAAGAAATCTCAAATAAGCAACCTAACATTACATGTAAAGCAACGAGAGAAAGAACAAAACCCCCCCAAATTAGTAGAAGGAAAGAAATTATAAAGGTCAGAAATAAATAAAATATTAATGGAAAAAAATAGCAAAGGTAAATGAAACAGAAAGCTGGTTCTTTGGAAAGATAAACAAAATTGATAAACCTTTAGCTAAACAATTAAAAGAAAAAAGGAAGAGGACACAAATCAATAAAATGAGAAATGAAAAAGAAGTTACATCTAGCACCAGAGAAATGGAATGGATCATAGGAGACTATTACAAGCAACTATATGCCAATAAAATGGACAACCTAGAAGAAAGGGACAAATTCGTAGAAATGTACAACCCCTCAAGACTGAACCAGGAAGAAAAACAGAAAATATGAACAGACCAATCACAAGTACTGAAATGGAAACTGATTTAAAAACTTCCAATGAACAAGAACCCAGGACCAGATGGCTTCACAGGCATATACTATCAGTCAGAAGAGTTAGTACCTATCCCTCTGAAACTATTTCAAAAAGCAACAGCAGAAGGAACAGTCCAAAACACTCTATGAGGCCACCATCACTCTGACACTAAAGCTAGACAACGATACTGCACACAAAAATTACAGGCCAATATCATTGATGAACATAGAGGCAAAAATCCTCAACAAAATACTGGCAAACTGAATCCAACAATAAAATAAAATGATCATACACCATGATCAAAAGGGACTTGCCCCAGGGGTGCAAGGATTTTTCAACATCTGTAAATCAGTGTGTGATATACTACATGAACAAATTGAAGAACAAAAAGTATATGATCATCTCAATAGATGCAGAAAAAGCTTCTGACAAAAGTTAACACCCAGTTATGACAAAAACTCTAGAGGGTACCTACCTCAGCCTAATAAACGTCATATATGACAAAACTACAGCTATACTCAGTGGTGAAAAGCTGAAAGCATTTCCTCTAAAGATGAGAAATAAGACAAGGATATTCATTCTTGCCACTTTTATTTAACATAATTTTTGAAGTTCCAGCCACAACAATCGGAGAAGAAAAGAAAGAAAAGGAATTCAAATGAGAAAGGAAGATGTAAAACTGTCACTGTTTGAAGACGACAAGATAATATGAATAGAACATCCTAAATGCACCACCAGGAAACTACTAGAAATCTTCAGTGAATTCTGTAAAGTTTGCAGGATACAAAATTAATAGGCAGAAATATGCTGTATTTCTATACACTGAGAAGGAAAGATCACAAAGAAAAATTAGGGAAACAACCCCATTTACCATCACATCAAGAAGAGTAAAATACCTACGAATAAACTTACTGTGTGGATCACAATCAGTTCAGTTCAGTTCAGTCACTCAGTCATGTCCGACTCTTTGCGACCCCATGAATCGCAGCATGCCAGGCCTCCCTGTCCATCACCAACTCCCGGAGTTCACTCAGACTCATGTCCAGCGATTCAGTGATGCCATCCAGCCATCTCATCCTCTGTCATCCCCTTCTCCTCCTGCCCCGAACCCCTCCCAGCATCAGAGTCTTTACCAATGGGTCAACTCTTCGCATGAGGTGGCCAAAGTACTGGAGTTTCAGCTTTAGCATCATTCCTTCCAAAGAAATCCCAGGGCTGATCTCCTTCAGAATGGACTGGTTGGATCTCCTTGCAGTCCAAGGGACTCTAAAGAGTCTTCTCCAACACCACAGTTCAAAAGAATCAATTCTTTGGCGCTCAGCTTTCTTCACATGCATACATGACTACTGGAAAAACCACAGCCTTGACGAGAGGAACCTTTTTTGGAAAAGTAATGTCTCTGCTTTTCAATATGCTATCTAGGTTGGTCATAACTTTTCTTCCAAGGAGAAAGCGTCTTTTAATTTCATGGCAGCAATCACCACCTGCAGTGATTTTGGAGCCACCCAAAATAAAGTCTGACACTGTTTCCACTGTTTCCCCATCTATTTCTCATGAAGTGATGGGACCAGATGCCATGATCATCATTTTCTGAATGTTGAGCTTTAAGCCAACTTTTTCGCTCTCCCCTTTCACTTTCAGCAAGAGGCTTTTTAGTTCCTGTTCACTTTCTGCCATAAGGGTGGTGTCATCTGCATATCTGAGGTTATTGATATTTCTCCCGGCAATCTTGGTTTCAGCTTGTGCTTCTTCAAGCCCAGCTTTTCTCATGATGTACTCTGCATAGAAGTTAAATAAGCAGGGTGACAATATACAGCCTTGACGTACTCCTTTTCCTATTTGGAACCAGTCTGTTGTTCCATGTCCAGTTCTAACTGTTGCTTCCTGACCTGCATATAGGTTTCTCAAGAGGCAGGTCAGGTGTCTGGTATTCCCATCTCTTTCAGAATTTTCCACAGTTTATTGAGATCCACACAGTCAAAGGCTTTGGCATAGTCAATAAAGCAGAAATAGATGCTTTTCTGGAACTCTCTTGCTTTTAAGATGATCCAGCAGATGTTGGCAATTTGATTTCTGGTTCCACTGCCTTTTCTAAAACCAGCTTGAATAACAGGAAGTTCACGGTTCACGTATTGCTGAAGTCTGGCTTGGAGAATTTTGAGCGTTACTTTACTAGCACGTGAGATGAGTGAAATTGTGTGGTAGTCTGAGCATTCTTTGACATTGCCTTTCTTTGGGATTGGAATGAAAACTGACCTTTTCCAGTCCTGTGGCCAATGCCGAGTTTTCCAAATTTGCTGGCATGTTGAGTGCAGCACTTTCACAGCATCATCTTTCAGGATTTGAAATAACTCAACTGGAATTCCATCACCTCCACTAGCTTTGTTTGTAGCGATGTTTTCTAAGGCCAACTTGACTTCACATTCCATGATGCCTGGCTCTGGGTGAGTGATCACACCATCGTGATTATCTGGGTCATGAAGATCTTTTTTGTACAGTTCTTCTGTGTATTCCTGCCATGTCCTCTTAATATCTTGGTCCATACCATTTCTGTCCTTTATCGAGCCCATCTTTGCATGAAATGTTCCCTTGGTATCTCTAATTTTCTTGAAGAGTTCTCTAGTCTTTCCCATTCTGTTGTTTTCCTCCATTTTTTTGCACTGATGCCTGAGGAAGGCTTTCTTATCTCTTCTTGCTATTCTTTGGAACTCTGCATTCAGATGCTTATATCTTTCCTTTCTCCTTTGCTTTTTGCTTCTCTTCTTTTCCCAGCTATTTGTAAGGCCTTCCCAGACAGCCATTTTGCTTTTTTGCATTTCTTTTCCATGGGGATGGTCTGGATCCCTGTCTCCTGTACAATGTCATGAACCTCCGTCCATAGTTCATCAGGCACTCTATCAGATCTAGTCCCTTAAATCTATTTATCACTTCCACTGTATAACCATAAGGGATCTGATTTAAGTCATACCTGAATGGTCTAGTGGTTTTCCCTACTTTCTTCAATTTCAGTCTGAATTTGGTAATAAGGAGTTCATGATCTGGGCCACAGTCAGCTCCTGGTCTTGTTTTTGTTGACTGTATAGAGCTTCTCCATCTTTGGCTGCAAAGAAGATAATCAATCTGATTTCGGTCATAGTGGAGAGGTCTGACAGAATGTGGTCCCCTGGAGAAGGGAATGGCAAACCACTTCAGCATTCTTGCCTTGAGAACTCCACGAACAGTATGAAAAGGCAAAATGATAGGATACCGAAAGAGGAACTCCCCAGGTCGGTAGGTGCCTAACATGCTACTGGAGATCAGTGGAGAAATAACTTAAGAAAGAATCAAGGGATGGAGCCAAAGCAAAAACAATACCCAGTTGTGGATGTGACTGGTGATAGAAGCAAGGTCCGATGCTGTAAAGAGCAATATTGCATAGGAACCTGGAATCTCAGGTCCATGAATCAAGGCAAATTGGAAGTGGTCAAACAGGAGATGGCAAGAGTGAATGTCAACATTCTAGGAATCAGCGAACTAAAATGGACTGAAATGGGTGAATTTAACTCAGATGACTATTATATCTACTACTGCAGGCAGGAATCCCTTAGAAGAAATGGAGTAGCCAACATGGTCAACAAAAGAGGACGAAATGCAGTACTTGGATGCAATCTCAAAAGTGACAGAATGATCTCTGTTCGTTTCCAAGGCAAACCATTCAATATCACAGTTATCCAAGTCTATGCCCCAACCAGTAACACTGAAGAAGCTAACGTTGAACGGTTCTATGAAGACCTACAAGACCTTTTAGAACTAACACCCCCAAAAGATGTCCTTTTCATTATAGGGGACTGGAATGCAAAAGTAGGAAGTCAAGAAACACCTGGAGTAACAGGCAAATTTGGCCTTGGAAAACAGAATGAAGCAGGGCAAAGGCTAATAGAGTTTTGCCAAGAAAATGCACTGGTCATAGCAAACACCCTCTTCCAACAACACAAGAGAAGACTCTACACATGGATATCACCAGATGGTCAACACCAAAATCAGATTGATTTACCTCCTAGGATATTCAAATTAAAACAATAATAAACAAATGTCCAAGTAATATTTCATTGTATATATGTACCACATCTTTATCATATATTAATATATGTGGAATCTAGAAAAATGGTACAGGTGATCTTATTTGCAAAAAGAAGTAGAGACACCAAGAGGGAGGTGGGATGGGATGAATTGGAAAATTGAGATTGACATATAGACACTATTGATACTATGTATAAAATAGAGAACTAATGAGAACATACTATATAACTCAGAGGACTCTACTCAGTGCTCTGTGTGATCTAAATGGGAAGAAATCCAAAAAGGAGGGGATATATCAATATGTATAGCTGATTTGCTTTGTTGTACAGTAGAAACTAACACAACATTGTAAAGCAATGTTCAATACTATACTTAAATAAAAATTAATAAAATTAAAAAATAAAAGCAAAAGATAAGCAAATTGGACTTAACTAAACTTAAAAGCTTTTGCACAGCAAAGGAAACCATAAAGAAAATGAAAAGACAATCTACAGAATGGGAGAAAATATTTGCATATGAAGAGACCAACAACAGATTAATCTAAAAAATATAAAAACAGCACATGTAGCTCAATACCAAACAAACAAACAACCCACTCAGAAAATAGTCAGAAGATCTAAATATACATTTCTCCCAATAAGATATACAGATGGCCAAAAAGTACATGAAAAAAATGCTCACTATTGCTAATTATTAGGCAAATGCAGATCAAAACTACAATAAGGTATCATCTCACACTGGTCAGAATGGTCATCATCAAAAAGTCAACAAACAATAAAAGCTGGAGAGAGGATGTGAAGAAAAGGGAACTACACTGTTGGTGGGAATGAAAATTGGTGCAGCCACTATGGAGAACAGTATGGAGGTTCTTTGAAAAATTAAAAGTAGAGTTACCATATGATCTAGCAATCCCACTCCTGGGCATATATCTGGAGAAAACCATAATTTCAAAAGATACATCCACCCCAAAGTTCATATCAGCACTGTTAATATTTAGAATAGCCAGGACATGGAAGCAATCTAAATATCCATTAACAGGGGAATGAATAAAGATGTGGTGTATATATACACACAATGGAATATTACTCAGACATAAAAGGAGAGAAATAATGCCATTTGAAGCAATGTAGATGGAACTAGAGATGATCATATTAAGTGAAGTAGGTCAGACAATGACAAATACCAAGTGATATAATTTATTTGTATAATCTAAAAAATGATAAAAATCAACATTTTTACACAACAGACTCACAGACTTAAAAAACAAGCTTATGGTTACCAAAGGGGAAAGGTGAAGGGAGGTTTAAATTAGGAGTTTGGGATTAACATATACATACTACTGTAGTGTTGGAGAAGACTCTTGAGAGTCCCTTGGACTGCAAGGAGATCCAATCAGTCCATCCTAAAGGAAATTAGTCCTGAATGTTCATTGGAAGGACTGATGCTGAAGCTGAAACTCCAATACTTTGGCCTCCTGATGCCAAGAGCTGACTCATTTGAAAAGACTCTGATGCTGGCAGGGATTGGGGGCAGGAGGAGAAGGGGATGACAGACGATGAGATGGCTGGATGGCATCACCAACTCAATGGACATGAGTTTGAGTAAACTCTGGGAGTTGGTGATGGACAGCGAGGCCTGGCATGCTGCAGTCCATGGGGTTGCAGAGTCGGACACGACTGAGAGACTGAACTATATATAAAATAGGTTAGTAGTGAGAAACTACTATATAGCACAGGGAACTGTACTCAATATTCTGTATTGAGAAAATGGGAAAATATGGGAAAATAATCTGAAAAAGAATTGATATATGTTATTTGTATAACTGAATCACTTTGCTGTATACCTGAAAGTAACACAACACTGTAAATTAGCTATGGTGGTGGTGGTTTAGTTGCTAAGTCATGTCTGACTCTTGCGACCCCATGGACTGTAGCCCACCAGGCTCCTCTGTCCATGGGATATTCCAGGCAAGAATACTGGAGTGGGTTGCCATTTCCTTCTCCAGGGGATCTTCCTGACCCAGGAATCGAACCCAGGTCTCCTGCATTGCAGGCAGATTCTTTACCAACTGAGCTATGAGGGAAGTCATAAATTAGCTATACTCCAATATAAAATAAAAATTAAATTAAAAAAGATGAAAAACTAGGGTAACAAGTGATGAAATGGTCAGAATTTGCTGTGGTAGTCAAATGGGATTTTATTCTATATATGTTTTATTACTTCAATCATTCATATGTTTATGAATTATTTATATTGTTAAAATTAATAAAAAGTCATAAGAACCACAGAAAATCTTCTCAGAACAATACATCAATCTGTCACTTTTCATTTGCAGATTTTTTTCTATGCATGTATGTACATTAATCTCATCCGAGAAATCTCTTTAATCTCTTGACTTCATAAAGGTGTTTCTTTACCTCATATGTTGCTGTACTAAAATAAGGCTGGCGTCTACCTACTGTACAGCCCAGGGTACTATACTCAGTATTTTGTAATAACCTACAAGGGAAAAGAATCAGAGTCAGCAAGGGGAGGTAAAGGGAGTTGCTTGTGTTAATAAGTTCTTTGGACTGGGTAAGAGCTCCTTCCTTTTTCTATCTATAGATTTGGCACCATTTTGTCTTACTTAGTCCTAGTGACAGTGCCTTATTCTAAAACTGGACTTCTGGTAGAGAAACAACTAGATATCTAACTGGGGAAACATTTAGATAGGCTTGTTTCCCACCTCTTCTCCCCATCTCAATGCCTTTCCAGGTCCTTATTCAGCTGTATTCATTCCAGGTATAGTTTGTGAAAACTACAACAAGTTCCCACTCAAAATTTCTGTCAGTTACTGCATTATTGGGACCAGTCTGGTACTAACAACATAAATAAATGTTGGAGGCACAGAAGTAAGCATAATATCACATGAAGACAAAGAATAGGTGGCAATGGAATACATGACATGAGAACTTAACTTTTAGCTCTTCACCAAAAAATCTCAAGATGACTCAATAATTTGATGGGAGAAGCGTGGAGGACAAAGTTCTGTTTATTTTACCTTTGAGGGCTGCCTTTTAGAAAAGTATACTACATGGATGTGTAGCCTTGTTCATATATACTATCATTTATTTTTTCATGCATTAGACAATTCTAAAGCAGAATGGGAATGAGATTTTAAAGAAAATGTAACCAGTGTGCATGAATCAGGGTAGAGTTGTTGCCCAATGATTGCATCAATTCAAGAAAAGCACTACAAGTTACACTGGCAGAATTGTTCACAAACATGTTTATTATGTTTCCTGATCTATCTGATTGGTTATAAGTTATAATATCACAAACTGGCAAGAAACCTTTCAAGCTGTCATCTAATCCTATCTAAGCCACCTATATTTGCTAAACAAATCTGGCTATACTTGCCTTTCTCCATCCAAACAGCACTTATGAGGTTGACATGCTTGCATAATCTTTCTGTACACTCCATTCCCATTATACCACATTAGTTGTGTTAACATAGTCTTTATTAGTCTATTGAGTGGAGAAAAGACTTCCTTCTCAACCTACTTACCTCGGCTGTCATCCTCATTTTCTTCCCAGGGCTCTTCATTTGCTAGCAATGGGTTCTGTGATTCATTCATAGACCTCATAGGGAAGGAGTGTCCATCACCAGGGCTGGTGGGAAAATGAAGGCAGTGAGATCTTGCAGCCTAGACTTTTTGTGAAGGTAATAACCCTATTAGAAGTAGGAGGGAGGTTCTTAGAAATATTTAAACCCTTTAGCTTATTGGCTAAAGTCAAACTGGAATAGGCTCTTATAATAGCATCATTTAGTTACTCTATTGCTCTCAATTTCTATATCTCATTTGTTTGTCTGAATCAGTGTTGACTGTTTTTGTTTTTAAGCAGCTCTTTAACTTGCTTCTCACAATGCCCAGTATAGCAAAATGCACATGTAGCAAGTTTCATAAATATAATTTAATGATGATTCCAATTTATACCCCGTTATATTATTGCTTTGGCTCTAAATTTTGAAGAAAAATTAGCAGATTCAGAGTCATTGAATTCAGTGGAGATAAGCTGCTGTTAATTGGTGATAAATAATAATGATGTCTGAATGCCCTATTATTTCGCTTGTATGACAGAAAAGTTATTAAGGGCTGGGGGGAAAGCACCAGAGTGAGGCATTTCTTAGAGTGCAGATTCTGGGGGGCTATTATCCTACCTCAGAATTGATAGTTCTCTACAGAGGATGTAACTACACTGATTATAAGTGAGTGGGCTTTGATTTTTTCTCTTGTTCTTTATTTCAAAGAAGACATATTGAAACTTCCCTTTGGTGGAGTGATTGTGTGTGTGTTTGTGTATGTATGTGTGTGAGTGGGGTGTAAATAATTGCTGGTAATAGTTATTAACCAACATAATGCACTAACACAGATTTATCTTGTGATTTATAGCCAGGGCAGTAGGATATACCACAGCTCTAAATAAATGAACCTGTAAAATATTAACCAGTACAGAGGAACTATTAGGGCAATTCTCTTCATGAGAATTTTTTCTCAATTACCAGCAAAGTTTCCTCAAATAAATGAACAAATGGATGTCTGAAGAATGGATCTAAAAGGAGACTGAAAGAAGGCTATAAGCTTTACACCAGAGCTATTTTGTTGACGGTAGTTTAATCTGCTACATGAAGTCACTCAGAGGACACAAGCTCATCTCTCCTTTATTGGTTTCTCTTCATTCTTGCTGAAATTATAAGAATTACCTACAGTCCCTAAATCAATCTTTGTTTGTTCTTAAATTAAAAATTTAATCCAAAACTATGAAAAGTGAAGACAAGAGAAATAATTTCTAAGACTATATCACACATAGCACTAAAAGCATTTGGAGGTATATTTTCCCTCTGTTTCTTTTCTCTTTATATTTGCATATATCAAAAAACATAAGAATTCCATGTCTATTGTTCTACTAATTCCATTTCTGGGAATTTTGCTAAAGCTAGAGATAAACTAGACACAAAAATGTCCATTATGCTATTATTTCCAGCCAATAATTAGGTAACAACCTAAACATCTAACAATATGAGAAATATATATATATATAGTTTGCTGTCTTTAGTCACTCAGTCAACTCTAACTCTTTGCGACCCCATTGACTGTACCCCACCAGGTTCCTCTGTCCATGGGATATATATATATATATGTATATATATATATATATATATATATATTTATTTATTTATATTCACAGATATATTTTTTCCCACTGGTTGGAATATGACATAGTCAAAGGTAATGGTTATAAAGACTATGTCACAATAAGGGGAAATGTTCACTGTATTTTAAGTGAAAAATGTAAAACTCAAAATAGTATGTATACTGTGATTAAAAATACATACAAATATATATAGAAAAAATCGGTTGTTTACAAAATTCACTTATAAATGACTTGTACCAGTTTACACTGCCACAAACAAAGCATAAGAATGCTTATTTTATTACACCCTCACCTCCTGATTTATCTTCCCTAGTGGCTCAGCCAGTAAAGAATCCACCTGCAATGTGGGAGACCTTGGTTCGATTCCTTGTTTGGGATGATCCCCTGGAGAAGGGAATGGCTACCCACTCCAGTATTCTGGCCTGGAGAATTCCATGGATTGACTCTTGCAAAGAGTCAGACATGACTGAACGACTTTCACTTTCACTAACCTAGTAATAAAAAACTCGGGAAATAGAGTTTTACATTGAACAGATATCTGCTGCATAATACCGTCAAAATTAGATTGCCACTTCAAGTCATGGTCCCACATCAACTTCTTTCACTGGTAATAATTACCTACCTAGACCCAATAGGTATCAACCAGAACTTCTTATTATCTCCAAACACTTGCTGGATATTTTTGACGAAGCCAAGGTTGAACCCATTTTTCTCTGGGCCGCTCATAAACACTGGAGTACAGAAGGCCTCTAGGGAGGGGCAGGGAAATTGAAGAAAAGAAGAGAGCAATAATCAGGACTATTATAATTTTACAGTTCTCCATAAATGTGACTTGTTTCTATGGTATCTTTCTGCTGTGGTACCATAGGCCTCTCATTCTTAGTTATTGCTAAATTATTTAGTAAAAACTAGCATAATTGCTTTACTACAAAGCAAATTTTTATTAAATGCAAAGAATTGGCACTCTTTTTATTTTAAGGCAGAAGAAACAGGATGATAGAAATCAATGAACAGTAACGGAATGGTATGTATTTTGTACTGCATGTAAGGAGTGAAAGACCAAATCTGAGTGCTTTATTTGAATCTAAATTGTAATAACAGCCAAATGGTCTCTATATTTAGAGCTGGTGCCAAAATAATGACACATAGACAGTAATGACACTGATTTGGTTTTGAAACATTTCAGAAATGAAGATGTTCACACTGAAGCCTACAATGTAAGAAACTGAGTTTTACTCCAGAAAAAATGTCAATGAGTGAACTATAATTACCTCAATGACTACAGAAATTGGACCATGTTAGTGCACATTATTTTTAGATACACATTTATCCCATTAAGCAAACATTTTCACTGTTGGATTCTGGCTGCATCTAGTCATTTCCTTTTTGTTCTTTTTTCAGATTCTGTTCTCATGAAGCTTTTAGTACTTCTTTATATTGTGGCTAATCTTTAAACCAAGTGTGCTAATCTACCTCCCTAGCAACTAAGTGCTTCATATATATTTGGTTTAGGAAATACGTGCAAATACTTCTTAGCTGTCATAATTATTAGCAAATAAATTCCAAAAACATAGTGGCTTTCACACTATACTTTCCTCAAATTTACTTTGGCTAAACATTAAACATTTAGACATTTTCTCCTTAACCCTCATGCATTGATTTGTATACAGTATAAATATTTGTTTCACCATGGAAACAACTGTTGTACTGGATCCATCAGAAATATACTTCTACAAATAACAGCCCAGAGTATAGTGTAATGGAAAATTTTTCATTTCTTGTGCTCATTTTCTATAGACTCACTTGTTCAATGTGTTTATCTCATTCCCACAGTCCCTACACAGCTCCTTGATAACTATAGATATTCAATGATTTGTTGGTTTAGATTCTCTCTCAGGAGAATGTTTTTAGAAGTGCTCAATAAGATTTTTCTATCTTTATGACCTTGACCTCTCTCTGCCTTCTGATGTTCCCTTCTGTGCTGATTCTTTCCTGCACTCCCTTATGTGAACACCTTTCAGAAATTTTAATGCTGCAAATCTAGGGAGCTACCTGGAGAAGGAAATGGCAACTCACTCCAGTATTCTTGCCTGGAAAATCCCATGGACAGAGGAGCCTGGTAGGCTACAGTCCATGGGGTCGCAAAGATCTGACAGTACTGAGCAACTACACTTTATTAGCCAGTGTGTATGTGTTAGTTGCTCAGTCGTGTCTGACTCTGTGACCCCATGGACTGTAGCCTGCCAGGCTTCTCTGTTCACAGGATTCTCAAGGCAAGAATACTGGAGTAGGTTGCCATTTCCTTCTCCAGCTATTACCCAGTATGAACTATAAAAAGCAGTGTTCACTTTTTATGTGAGGTTTTATTCACTAATGCTCTCTTTAGTCTGTAAGTTTCATTTACTATGGCTTTCTGTGTTTACATCCGTCCCTGTTTGGAGGCAAAGAAATGTCATTGCAGTTAAAATGCTTCATTCAAAGTTTTTCTCTTCCTTGAGAACAATCCACTGGTCACAGGGATATATATTCATATGTTTTTTTTTTTTTCTTCCTAGTCTTAATATCCAATCTTACCTAAGGTGGTTTTGTTTCTGCTGACAAGCCAACAATGGTAACCAAAGAGAATCACAAGGCTGACAAAAAACATGCAGGCCACAAAGAGGAGAAAAAGGACATGGAACTTAGAGCGAACACCAGGCAATTCCCCCTAGAAAGGAAATAATAAACAAACAGAAACAAAGGATTAAAGTTGTAAGGTTTGGGTAGTTTTTCTGTATTGGTTAGTACTTTTTTCATATATATATATATATATATATATATATATATATATATATATATATATATATAAAATTAAAAATAGATTTTGTATAAGTTTTACAAAATAGTTCTTTCTGTGGATGACCATTCCATATTATGGATATGCTTTTGGCCTATACAGCCTAAATGGATCTTTGCTTAAGTGCAGTTCAGTGTAAAATAGAGCATATAATGTGTCAGTTAGAAAAGAGTAACGTTAAAAGAGTATGCTCAGGACATAATTAGTATACAATTTCTTAAAGCTTGTACTCCATTTAGTTTGTAAATTATGAGTGATTAGCTAGAGGTGATCTTGACGTCATATCATATGGTTCATCCTCTTGCCTCAAAGGTGGCTTACTCTGGAATACTTTATATGTCATGTTTCTTTGGATGTATGTATGTTGAAAATGTCACAGTGATATATGTATGAAGTTAAAATACATAGGTAGTATTTTTAAATGTTCTACCTGTAAGTCATGACCTGATCTTAAAACTACTGCAAATTTTATGTGTTTTTTAAATAGCTGAATGTGCTGGTATGTTACATCCTATGAAACAGCTGTTTAGACAGTAAAATCAAGTAAGATTTGACAGGCAATTGTAGAAGTAGGTAGCTAAAGATTTTCACAGTTAGTTGAGACATCTTATTTTCCATATGGCAACAGTTTTTGTTTTTTTTTTTTTTTAATGCAGCCCCTCTTGCCTGGAAAACCCCATGGACAGAGGAGCCTGGAAGGCTGCAGTCCATGGGGTCGCTGAGGGTCGGACATGATTGAGCAACTTCACTTTCACTTTTCACTTTCATGCATTGGAGAAGGAAATGGCAACCCACTCCAGTGTTCTTGCCTGGAGAATCCCAGGGATGGGGGAGCCTGGTGGGCTGCTGTCTATGGGGTCTCACAGAGTCGGACATGACTGAAGTGACTTAGCAGCAGCAGCATACTAGAATGAATGTTCTAAAGTTCTATAGCATGCACAGAATGTAACATTTTGTCTTCTAAAGAGAACCTTAGAAAACATTTTCAATTTTGGAGTAAGCAATTGGGAGAATGACTTTTCTTTATTTCCCCCTTTCCTGTGCTGATCATTGTTTTGGTATGATGAATTGCTTTGAAATATTTCCAAATGCTCTTGAGTAATAAAGGTGATTCTTGGTTAAAGTGGACCTTGATATTAGGATCTAGTTCTACTACAGTTTGGAAAGAGAAAATTAAGGCTTAGAAACAGTTGGCAAATTCGGATAGTACAGTTTTTTTCTTTTTCTTGAAAAGATATTTATTTATTTATTTATTTATTTATTTAGGTGTAAGGAAATATTAGGAATCTTCTAGAGAGTATGTGTTTGAAGGATGAAGATAAGAGGAAGTAAACTAGTCAGATGCTTTCAGCTGAGGGGTGATCTAGGTGAAATGTGCCTGGGGGAAGAGTACTCCAGGATATAGCAACACCAAGGACTTTGACCGTCAGGAACTTTTATGTGAAGCTCCCTTTTGAAATGATCCCTCTACAAAATCTTGGCTTAACCACTCAAATTTAATTTAATTGATTTTTATTTCATTCATTTCAAATTTATAGGAAAGAATTTGTGGTGGTTTTTGACTGGCTGGACTTTTGTTTTCAAAATGTCTACTTTTTTTATATTTTAAAGATCACATTTATTTTACTTATCTTTCATGTTTAAATGGACAATAGCAAATGGCTAGGTAGCAGGGACTGATATAAAGTCAGTTTACACTCTGAGTAGCTGAGCTGAGAGTCTTTCCTCCTTGAATTGCTCCTACAGAAATCTCTTCTGTCTGTCAAAGCATATCTATTGTGTTGTCCTTTGATAAACTCCTTAGATATTTAGCTTTTTTGATAGAAGAAAGTGACCCTATGTTCAAAGTTACCTTCTCAGGAGATAACCAAGCTAAATTACTCAAAGCAATAACCACTAGAAGCAGTTCAGGGGAATACAGGTAGAATAATACTATCATCTCAGTTCTAGTGGGAGAGGGAGAGGGTGGGATGATTTGGGAGAATGGCATTGCAACATGTATACTATCAGGTAAGAAATGAATTGCCAGTCTGTGTTCAATATAGGATACAGGATGCTTGGGGCTGGTGCACGGGGATGATCCAGAGAGATGATATGGGGTGGGAGGCGGGAGGGGGGGTTCAGGATTGGGAACTCATGTACACCCGTGGCTGATTCATGTCAATGTATGGCAAAACCAATACAGTATTGAAAAGCAAAATAAAGTAAAAATAAAAATTAAAAAAAATAAAAATAAAAGAATTCTATGTCTCTATGAAGAGATTCTTGGCCCCATGTGAGAGGTGTATATTATTACTTTTTCATAAAGCAAATATCAATTTCCTATCAAAGTAGCTACTCTTTAAGTTAACATTGAGAGGAGAACCACAATCTGATGGTCTTCTTCTGAATTATGTATTCCAAAGGAGGTAGAACTTCTTTATAGCAGGATCATAATGGGAAATAAGACATGGTACAGTGTTTAAGATTACTGGGCTGAGAGTCAGTTCAAGTTCTCGCTTTGAAACTTAGAAGCTGGGTGATCCTGAACAAGTCACTTAGCTACTATGACCCTCAGTTTATAATATTTAAATGAGACTAATACTTCCTTCTACCTACTTCACAAGGTTGTGGTGAGGATAAGATGAGATAATAGATATGAAAGTGCTTTGAAAATGGTAAAGTACCATACAAATGGAGGTTGCTGTTCTTAGGAACACAGCTAATCTCCTTGATATATGGTTTTTAAAATACATGGCACCATTTACTTTTCATTTTAGGGGAAGACTCAATTTAAACTGAGAAAGTCATCTTTAAACCACACCAAAGTGCTCTCTGGCTAGAGAGGCTGCAAGGAAGCACTTCTCTGAACTATCAATGCCCTTTTCATGATGAAGGCAAGCCAGGGCATGTTTCCTTGCCTCTCATCTGTCAGGTATGAGGTAGTCTATTGCAGAGAGGAAAAATGAAGGAATAGAAAAAGGAGAGGGCTATGTTTACCTCTGATAGTGCTTGTGAATACTGGTGCACTTCTGAAGATTAATTCATATCCAGATATTATCTTTTAAGAGTAAAAGAAGCATACTGCCCTGGGCTAGCATTATGGTATTTGATTACTGGCTAGGTAGGAGGGCCCAAGGAAAATGTGTGAAATACAACTAGTTCTTTAACAGTAGCTTACTGTATCAAGGACCAAGTAAAGTCTGTAGTAAAGACCAAGGCTGATACTTTCCCTGCTGAATTGGATGCAGGAGATTTTCTTTATGGTCAATGTAGTAGTTCAGTATGTGAAGAGAATGCCAAACAGGCAATGGAAACCTGGGCAGCAGATAAGAGATCCTGTGATGTGGAAAGCAGCCAAAGAAGAGACACAAGGATGATGATGCATTTTGTATTTTGGGAAAATTTGTGAGAAAACTTCACTTCTGCTTATACTTTTGTATTCCTGAGTTGAAGATTTTGATATGCATTATATAATTACTGATTCTTAATGTTATTAGATATGGGAATTGATTAAGTAAGTTGAGGGGAGAATGGAAAGTCCATACTTCTGTGATTTTCTACACTAGTACAGATGAAAGTACTAATTAATAATTTATATATTCTCTTACTGCCTTGTCTTTCTCCTTTTTTCTCCAGTTTTTGATAACCTAGATTCTAGTCACTTGCTTTACCTCACTTGAGGTGAGATATTCCTGTTATACAGGCTCCTGTTCAGTTCCTAAAGTAATAACTAGTAGCTCTGCCCACAACTTTTTTTTTGCTATACCAGTTCATTTCGGAAAGCCCTCATCATGTAAGGTTATTTCTTAATAATTGTAGTTGTGGGAAAGACATATATTCTGGAGTTCTTTGGCATGAAATTTAAAAAATATATATATATTTTACTATACTGCTATCAGATCCTGTAAACATATATGAACTGAAAATCTGCCTTCAATTCTTTTGGGAATAGATGCAATATAACTGATATCTTCAAGCAGAAGAAAGGTGAAAGGATTTTTAAAAAAATATTTCCTTATAATTATTGGAATCATGTTTTGAAAGGTAAAGTACTTTCAACATCTGTTTCATTTGATCTTGGCAAAGAGCCAGTGAAGCAGGTAGCAGAGCCAGTATGAGAACTCAGTTATCCTAAAAGCCAACCCAGAGTTTGTCAAAGTTCAAATAAGTTCCTTAATAGGGAGAGACTGGAAAAACAAGTTCATGTCTCACTTATTTCTTCCTTTTCATTTGGTCTTTTGTGAAGATGACTTAATGAATCTTTCCGATAGGAATAGGAATCCAATAGGAATTAAATCTCCTCTGAACAGGGAATTAGAAAGTATTTTCTGGCAATGAGGGAGTACTTCGTCAGCCTTTGTCTCAGGAAACTAGGGATTTAGAATTAGTTTCAACATTTTTCAAACCTAAAATTGGTAAAAAGTAGATTTTTAAAACTTGATTAGATAAATACATTGTAAAGAATCAGTAAGAGTAAAGAGATTAGGTTCCTGGAGGCCCAACAAGGTTATCATATGTAATAGTAAATTGTTTAGCTGACATCTAAATAACAGCCTCCTAAATCTCAGAATATTTAACATGGGAGACTCGTTTACTGTTTCTTCCTTTCTGATTAATTCAGTATTAACTACTAAAAAATGTAAAAAAAAAAAAGTAATTTGAACAAGGTGACAGATGGGAGCAGGTGTGTATTTATTCTGGGAGGGGAGGGACCAGAAGGGGGAACCCTTCTGGACTATTTAACTTACTCTCCAGTATTTGATGAAATAGCTGAAGACCGTTGTAGCAATGTACAGGCAATAGAGAACAGAATAAGCTAAGAACTGAAGGAAGAATTTATAGTTGGAAAATCCAATGCAGTTATTAACCCTAAAAAAGGGGAAAAAAAAAGAAAAACATTTGAAATCAGGATCCATTGATTTAGAACACACTGAGAGACAGTGAAATATGTTACCCCTGCTGCTTCATTTTCTTCTGTACAGAAAATAGAAATTGAAGTCCCTTAATAGGAACAGATTGGAAAAATAAGTTCATGTCTCACTTGTTTTTCCTTTTATTTATAGACACAGAAACACCTGGCCTATATAATAGGTTCCTGACACACCCAAGCAAACCTGGATCTTGGATTCTGAAAACCTATTAGAATCTCAGCAACTATACTTACTATAGTATGGTCTATTCTCTTTATCATGGTTTCATATTGGTTCTCTGGGTCAGACATACAAAATTTGGAAAAGAATTGCTTACATCAGTAATCTAAAGTATTTCAAACATCAAAATGCTAAAAACAGAACTGAACTGTGTAATATCAAAGAGAACTATTTGTGCTCTCTTTCATTACTATAGCTAATGGACAAGAGACCATTAATTCTGTGACACCAGGAATTCATTGTCACACCATTGGTGGTATATTTATTCTCGCTTTAAAATGTTATGCCTTCCCTGTTACCTACACAAATACAAAGCCCAATGAATTCTGGTAGCAGAAACAGGCATTTTACAACTATGTTTAGGAAAGTAGGCATATTGAGCAACTTTGACCCTATTAGATGAGAGAAATGAATCAAAAGGACATACCATGGGCAATGATGGTCCATTTTTAAAACACACCTACAAAAGGAACAAAATACAGTGTGATAAATTTCAGAATTGAATTCAAGGTATCCAGCAGTATTTTTTACGTGGTACCAGTACACTCATTCCTAGATTTCCACTATAGCTTCTCCAAAACTATTGTGTCCTCAGTTGTTCCTAGGATAAGCCAATCACTAAACTTTAGGATCTTGTTGGCAGCAAGTTACATGCCTAAAATTCAAACTTTAAAGGCCACTGGGTACTATAGGATATTGACACAGAGAATAGGTGCAAGATATCTCCCCTAACTTTACTTACTTGGTTGAATAAAAGTATAAAATAAAACATGACCACAACCTGTGCTTGAATCAAGGTTAAGAGAAACATGGATGAAACAAGCACTTAAGAAGGACATGAAGATTATATTTATTAACATAAAACTGGGATTTTTCAAAGCTGAAGGAATTTGAGTAATAAAATTAAGTAGCACTTAGAACCCCAAAGATAAAATTTATTATCCATGCCCACATGGGCTTCCCTGATGGCTCAGTTGGTAAAGAATCTGCCTGTAATGCGGGAGACCCTGGTTCAATTTCTGGGTTGGGAAGATTCCCTGGAGAAGGGAAAGGCTACCTACCCCAGTATTCTGCCCTGGAGAATTTCATGGATTGTACAATCCATGGGGTCACAAAGAGTCGAACACTATTCAGCAACTTTCACATATTGATATAAGAAAATTATTGAATAAATAAATGAGGGAGAAGAGACAACTATCCCATGTAGAGGAAGTCCACATAATTTTTGCAGATATTGTGCCTTCAGGGTGGGGTGGGGGGAGGATAACATTCCTTTAGTGTTGGCTGCACACCGAAACTTCCTTCTACAGAGTACATTATAGAAGACAGGGTGGAGGAAGAGTAGCTTTACAGTGGAAAAATCCACAAACACTCCTCAGTCAGATGATTATGTCTATAGTATTTACCCTTCATATGATTCAATGAAAATGACTCTTAACCTCTCTAGTGTTCCTCTCCCAAAAGACATTACCCAAATCTAACCATGAGAAAAATATCACACAAATCCTGAGAGTATTCTACAAAATATCTGACAATTCTAAAAACTGTCAACGTTATCAAAAATAAGTAAAGTCCGAGAAACTGTCACAGCTAAGAGGAGCCTATGAAGACATGACAACTAAATGGTAACCTGGAACAGAAGAAGGATATTAGAGAAAAACTGAGGAAATCTAAATAGTGTATGCCTTTGGTTAAAAATTTTTAAAAAAATTAATGTTGGTTCATTAATTTTCACAAATGCACCATATTAACACAAGATAATAATAGGGAAAATGGTACAGGACATATGAAAACTATGTTTACAATAATTCTATAAATCTAAAACTGTTCTCAAATAAAATGTTTATTTTTAAAAATGTGGTTTGATTTCTCTTTCTTATCTTTAGAATAGTTTGAATCATTATCATCTCTATTAGGGTATTTGGCATGTACTCATGATTGAAAGAAAATGTTCCTTAGGATCAACATATTAGGATAAGTCACTTGATTGTCAAGGCAACCATCAGTAGCCAAGCTCAGCCCAGGGGAATTATGGCTGTCACTTACATGGCACAGACAGAACAGTGGTGGCAGCGATCCGGCTTTATCAAATGGCACCGGTCACAGAATCTTACAGCTACAGGAAAAATAAGGTAGTTAGCATTGGTTAGGGATCAATAAGACACCAAATATCTTACTAGCCTATCTAGATGACTTGTTATACACTGATTACAGGTACCCAAACTCACCTCATTTCAAGTAAACAAGCAAAAGATCACATAAGACAATTGTGGTGTGTATTTTTTCCCTGTTGGATAAATCTTAAAAGCACCTTTTGAAGGATGAGTGTAAGGGGAAAAGTTTTCATATCTGGATATCTGATCATAAAATTCTGTATTATGAAACAGACTACACTGTCAATTACTTGAGTTATTTTGGGGAAATCATTTACTCTCTGTTTACTCCAAGTTTCCTATATGAAAGCAGAATTCATCATTTATCTCCTGTCTCCAGAGTTTGGACTGTATCAAGAGGATAAAACTCCTAAGGTATGGTAAAGAGGGTGGTTATTAGAATAAGAATTTGAATAATAGAAGAGACATTCTAGAACAATTAGTTCAACTGACCATTCTGCAGATAAAGAAAATAAAGACCTGAGCCATATCAAGTGACTTACACAAAGTCACATAGTAAGCAAGTGGCAGTGGCAGGGCTGTGACTTGTAGAGTTTTCATGACACTCTATTTCAGGATTCTCTTCACTTTGTAAATATGATATAAATAATATTTCTCCTTCCCTCTCTACCTTCTTCCTTCTTTTCTTCATTTGCTTAGATAAAAGACAGTTTCCTTTCCTTCTAATTTTCTCTGTGTTCATTGACAGAGTATGCCTGTTTAATATGATTATTAAGTTTAGCAAAATTATGAATAATTTGAGCTAATATAAAAATTCCATCTAAAGCGTACCTTAAGCACACATAACTGATTCAACATAATGAACTATTCATTCAGCAGAGTTTCTGAGTTCATTCTACAACAGACATGCACATTTAGGTCCTTCAGCATGTTTTTAAAAATATGGTCAAATGTCACTATCAAGTTTAAGCCATTATCACTTCTAATTTAGAAAACTGCAATAATTACTAATTATTCACTTTGCTTTCATTCTTGCCCCTTCACAATACATTCTTTACAGAATAGCCAAATGATTTGTTAAAATCTAAATCAGATCTTATCACTCTCCACTAAAAACCTTCAATGGATTTTCAATACTCTTAGCATGGTAAGTCCCCCTGTTTTTTGGCCATGCTGTGTGGCTTGCAGGATCTTAGTTCCCCAATCAGGGACTGAGCCTGGCCCCAGCAAGTGAAAGCACTGACCCTAACCACTGGACAACCAGGGAATTTTGGCAAGTAATTTATTCTTATTTGAGTCCCAGATAATATGACATTGCCTCAGAGAAGCCCTCTCTATTACTGTGTATCAGGGATGTGAACAAATGCTTCAATGGTTATGGGAAGAGTGATTAGTGAAGAACTTCAGGATTCATGCCTTGTTAAAACAGGCTCTACCACTTGGCTCTAGCTAATTTTTGCCCCTAGGAAATGAGAGAACGTTGCCAGTGTCTGAGTTTTCAAAAGAAGTCAGAAATGTGGATTTTCATGAAGAAATATTCGAATTCTTAAAAATTAGTAAAAAATGCAAAGTATTAAAAGAAATATGAGATCAGACAGAAAACATCTCTGGGTCCAACACATCCCACATAACTCTAGTTTGTAATCTATTCTCTGCCACACCATTCTGCTTACTACTGTTTGGAATTATATAGAAAATTTCCTGACCTTTCCTTTTCACCATACTTCAGTATGCATGAAGACTTTTTAAAACCCAGCATGCAATAATGCTCTAACAA
Source organism: Ovis canadensis (assembly GCF_042477335.2). Taxonomy (NCBI): domain Eukaryota; kingdom Metazoa; phylum Chordata; class Mammalia; order Artiodactyla; family Bovidae; genus Ovis; species Ovis canadensis. The sequence goes on from NC_091727.1 coordinate 68,876,221, forward strand.
AATGAACAATAAATGTTTAAATACAGTGGAAGTGAGAAATAGATTTAATGGACTAGATCTGATAGATAGAGTGCCTGATGAACTACAGACGAAGGTTCGTGACATTCTACAGGAGACAGGGATCAAGACCATCCCCATGGAAAAGAAATGCAAAAAAGTAAAATGGCTGTCTGGGATGGCCTTATAAATAGCTGTGAAAAGAAGAGAAGTGAAAACCAAAGGAGAAAAGGAAAGATATAAGCATCTGAATGCAGAGTTTCAAAGAATAGCAAGAAGAGATAAGAAAGCCTTCCTCAGCGATCAATGCAAAGAAACAGAGGCAAACAACATAATGGGAAAGACTAGAGATCTCTTCAAGAAAATTAGAGATACCAAGATGAGAAGCCTATATGCAGGTCAGGAAGCAACAGTTAGAACTGGACATGGAACAACAGACTGGTTCCAAATAGGAAAAGGAGTATGTCAAGGATGTATATTGTCACCCTGCTTATTTAACTTATATGCAGAGTACATCATGAGAAACGCTGGGCTGGAAGAAGCACAAGCTAGAATCAAGATTGCTGGGAGAAATACCAATGACCTCAGATATACAGATGACACCACCCTTTTGGCAGAAAGTGAAGAGGAACTAAAAATCCTCTTGATGAAAGTGAAAGAGGAGAGTGATAAAGATGGCTGAAAGCTCAACATTTAGAAAACGAAGATCGTGGCATCTGGTCCCATCATTATATGGGAAATAGATGAGGAAACAGTGGAAACAGTGTCAGACTTTATTTTTGGGGGCTCCAAAATCACTGCAGATGGTGACTGCAGCCATGAAATTAAAAGACACTTACTCCTTGGAAGGAGTAAAGTAATGCTCAAAATTCTCCAAGCCAGGCTTCAGCAATACGTGAACCGTGAACTCCCTGATGTTCAAGCTGGTTTTAGAAAATGCAAACAGAGATCAAATTGCCAACATCCGCTGGATAATGGGAAAAGCAAGAGAGTTCCAGAAAAACATCTATTTCTGCTTTATTGACTATGCCAAAGCCTTTGACTGTGTGGATCACAATAAACTGTGGACAATTCTGAAAGAGATGGGAATACCAGACCACCTGACCTGCCTCCTGAGAAATCTGTATGCAGGTCAGGAAGCAACAGTTAGAACTGGACATGGAACAACAGACTGGTTCCAAAAAAGAAAAGGAGGTACGGCAAGGCTGTATATTGTCACCCTGCTTATTTAACTTATATGCAGAGTACATCATGAGAAATGCTGGACTGAAAGAAACACAAGCTGGAATCAAGAATGCCGGGAGAAATATCAATAACCTCAGATATGCAGATGACACCATCCTTTTGGCAGAAAGTGACGAGGAACTAAAAATCCTCTTGATGAAAGTGAAAGAGGAGAGTGAAAAAGTTAGCTTAAAGCTCAACATTCAGAAAATGAAGATCATGGCATCTGGTCCCATCACTTCATGGGAAATAGATGGGGAAACAGTGGAAAAAGTGTCAGACTTTATTTTTTTGGTCTCCAAAACCACTGCAGATGGTGATTGCAGCCATGAAATTAAAAGACGCTTACTCCTTGGAAGGAAAGTTATGAGCAACCTAGATAGTATATTCAAAAGCAGAGACATTACTTTGCCGACTAAAGTCCGTCTAGTCAAGGCTATGGTTTTTCCTGTAGTCATGTATGGATGTGAGAGTTGGAATGTGCAGAAGGCTGAGTGCCGAAGAATTGATGCTTTTGAACTGTGGTGTTGGAGAAGACTCTTGAGAGTCCCTTGGACCGCAAGGAGATCCAACCAGTCCATTCTGAAGGAGATCAACCCTGGGATTTCTTTGGAAGGAATGATGCTGAAGCTGAAACTCCAGTACTTTGGCCTCCTCATGTGAAAAGTTGACTCATTGGAAAATACTCTGATGCTGGGAGGGGTTGGGGGCAGGAGGAGAAGGGGATGACAGAGGATGAGATGGCTGGATGGCATCACCGACTCAACGGACAGGAGTTTGAATGAACTCCAGGAGATGGTGATGCACAGGGAGGCCTGGCGTGCTGAGATTCATGGGGTTGCAAAGAGTCAGACATGACTGAGCGACTGAACTGAACTGAATGGAATATCTACATTATATTGAAACATCTCCATTGGCATATGTGATCTTAAATATTTGTTGAACAAGTAAATGATAAATAGATGAACATAGACGTCTAACAGTACTTCCCAAACCGTGAAACATGATCTTCCTTATTAGAAACATTAGAATTACTTGCCAAAAAAACCCTTGGTTTTCTTTTCCCTTTTTAGGACCTTTATTCATTTATTTATTCTTGTCATTTAATCATCAAGGTAACTTTTTTATACAGGCAGTATTAACCTCATTTAATAGGGGAAGAAACTGGGGACTCAGAAAGGTCAATTGCTGAATGTCACATAGGGAGGAATAAGTAAGACTTTTCAGTGTTATCACTAGCTATTTTTTATATTTGGAATCTTGAAAAATAGTATGGATGATCTTATTTGTAAATCAGTAATAGCAATACTGACATAGAGAAAAAAACCTTAGTTTTCAAATTTTATAAGGTGAATTATTCAGCTAGTATTGTTCCACTCATGCAGAAGAAAACTAACAATAAGACTCCATAGTGAATATCAATGAAGAAAAATGAAGACATATCTCTGCACAAACACTTGTACCAGAATTTTCATAGCAGATTTACTCATAATAGCTGAGTATTGGAAACAACCCAAATGAGCATCAACTGGTAAATGATAAACAAATTATGATATTCATACAATGACATACTACTCAGCAATAAAAGGAATGAAATACACAAGAATGTGAATGAATCTCAAGAACATTATGCTGAATAAAAGAAGCGAGATACAACAGTACATATTGTGATTCCATTTATACAAAATTCTAGAGTAGGTAGAACTAATAACTGGTAGAAAGCTCTTAGAATAGTGGTTGTCTTTGGCGGCGGTGGTGGGACGATTGGGAAGGAGCATGAAAGAGCTTTCTGTGGTGTGGTAATGTTTACAGAGGTTTTGGTTACACAGGTGTATACATTTGTCAAAACAGTGAATCTGTTAAGTGTCAAAACGCTTAAGATCTGTGCATGTTTTTTGTATGTAAATTTCACCAAAAAAAAGAATAATAAACTATTTAGGTGGATCTTGGGTACTTTTCCATGGGGATGGTCTTGATCCCTGTCTCTTGTACAATGTTACGAACCTCAGTCCATAGTTCATCAGGCACCATATCAGATCTAGTCCCTTAAATGTATTTCTCACTTCCACTGTAAAATCATAAGGAATTTGATTTAGGTCATACTTGAATGGTCTAGTTTTTTTTCCCTACTTTCTTCAATTTAAGTCTGAATTTGGCAATAAGGAGTTCATGATCTGAGCCACAGTCAGCTCCTGGTCGTGTTTTTGTTGACTGTATAGAGCTTCTCCATCTTTGGCTGCAAAGAATAGAATCAATCTGATTTCGGTGTTGACCATCTGGTGAGTCTTCTCTTGTGTTGCTGGAAGAGGGTGTTTGCTATGACCAGTGTGTTCTTTTGGCAAAACTCTATTAGCCTTTGCCCTGCTTCATTCCATATTCAAAGGGCAAATTGCCTGTTACTCCAGGTGTTTCTTGACTTCCTACTTTTGCATTCCAGTCCCCTATAATGAAAAGGACATCTTTTACGGGTGTTAGTTCTAAAAGGTCTTGTAGGTCTTCATAGAACTGTTCAACATCAGCAACTTCAGCATTACTGGTTGGGGCATAGACTTGGATTACGGTGATATTGAATGGTTTGCCTTGGAAATGAACAGAGATCATTCTGTCATTTTTGAGATTGCATCCAAGTACTGTATTTCAGACTCTTTTGTTGACCATGTTGGCTACTCCATTTCTTCTAAGGGATTCCTGCCCACAGTAGTAGATATAATGGTCATCTGAGTTAAATTCACTCATTCCAGTCCATTTTAGTTCGCTGATTCCTAGAATGTCGATGTTCACTCTTGCCATCTCTGGTTTGACCACTTCCAATTTGCCTTTATTCATGGACCTAACATTCCAGGTTCCTATGCAATATTGCTCTTTACAGCATTGGACTTTGCTTCTATCACCAGTCACATCCACAACTGGGTATTGTTTTTGCTTTGGCTCCATCCCTTCATTCATTCTGGAATTGTTTCTCCACTGATCTCCAGTAGCATATTGGGAACCTACTGACCTGGGGAGTTCCTCTTTCAGTATCCTATCATTTTGCCTTTTCATACTGTTCATGGGGTTCTCAAGGCAAGAATGCTGAAGTGGTTTGCCATTCCCTTCTCCAGTGGACCACATTCTGTCAGACCTTTCCACCACGAAATGCAAAAAAGCAAAATGGCTGTCTGGGGAGGCCTTACAAATAGCTGGGAAAAGAAGAGAAGCGAAAAGCAAAGGAGAAAAGGAAAGATATAAGCATCTGAATGCAGAGTTCCAAAAAATAGCAAGGAGAGATAAGAAAGCCTTCCTCAGTGATCAATGCAAAGAAATAGAGGAAAACAACAGAATGGGAAAGACTAGAGATCTCTTCAAGAAAATTAGAGATACCAAGGGAACATTTCATGCAAAGATGGGCTCAAAAAAGGACAGAAATAGTATGGACCTCACAGAAGCAGAAGATATTAAGAAGAGGAGGCAAAAATACACAGAAGAACTGTACAAAAAAGACCTTCACAACCAAGATAATCATGATGGTGTGATTATGAGTTAGATTCCTGGAATGTGAAGTCAAGCGGGCCTTAGAAAGCATCACTACTAACAAACCTAGTGGAGGTGATGGAATTCCAGTTGAGTTATTTCAAATCCTGAAAGATGATGCTGTGAAAGTGCTGCACTCAATATGCCAGCAAATTTGGAAAACAGCAGTGGCTACAGGACTGGAGAAGGTCAGTTTTCATTCCAATCCCAAAGACAGGCAATGCCAAAGAATGCTCAAACTACCACACAATTTCACTCATCTCACGTGCTAGTAAAGCAATGCTCAAAATTCTCCAAGCCAGGCTTCAGCAATACATGAATGGTGAACTTGCAGATTTTCAAGCTGGTTCTAAAAAAGGCAGAGGAACCAGAGATCAAATTGCCAACATCAGCTGGATCATCTTAAATGCAAGAGAGTTCCAGAAAAGCATCTATTTCTGCTTTATTGACTATGCTAAAGCCTTTGACTGTGTGGATCTCAATAAACTGTGGAAAATTCTGAAAGAGATGGGAATACCAGACTACCTGACCTGCCTCTTGAGAAACCTATATGCAGGTCAGGAAGCAACAGTTAGAACTGGACATGGAACAATAGACTGGTTCCAAATAGGAAAAGGAGTACGTCAAGGCTGTATATTGTCACCCTGCTTATTTAACTTATATGCAGAGTACATCATGAGAAACGCTGGGCTGGAGGAAGCACAAGCTGGAATCAAGATTGCCGGGAGAAATATCAATAACCTCAGATATGCAGATGACACCACTCTTTTGGCATAAAGTGAAGAGGAACTAAAAAGCCTCTTGACGAAAGTGAAAGAGGAGAGTGAAAAAGTTGGCTGAAAGCTCAACATTCAGAAAACGAAGATCATGGCCTCTGGTCCCGTCACTTCATGGGAAATAGATGGGGAAAGAGTGTAAAAGTGGCAGACTTTATTTTGGGGGGCTCCAAAATCACTGCAGATGGTGATTGCAGCCATGAAATTAAAAGATGCTTACCCCTTGGAAGGAAAGTTATGACCAACCTAGATAGCATATTGAAAAGCAGAAACATTATTTTGCCAACAAAGGTCCATCTAGTCAAGGCTATGGTTTTTCCAGTGGTCATGTACAGATGTGAGAGTTGGACTGTGAAGAAAGCTGAGTGCCGAAAATTGATGCTTTTGAACTGTGGTTTTGGAGAAGACTCTTGAGAGTCCCTTGGACTGCAAGGAGATCCAACCAGTCCATTCTGAAGATCAGTCCTGGGATTTCTTTGGAAGGAATGATGCTAAAGCTGAAACTCCAGTACTTTGGCCACCTAATGCAAAGAGTTGGCTCATTGGAAAAGACTCTGATGCTGGGAGGGATTGGGGGCAGGAGGAGAAGGGGACGATAGAGGATGAGATGGCTGGTGGCATCACCGACTCGATGGACATGAGTTTGAGTGAACTGCAGGAGATGGTGATGGACAGGGACGCCTGGCGTGCTGAGATTCATGGGGTCACAAAGAGTCAGACACGACTGATTGACTGAACTGAACTGAACTCTACTGGGTACTTCGGAATGCATCAAAAAATAAGATGGGATTTCTGTGGTGGTCCAGTGATTAAGAATACAGCTGCCAATGCAGGGGACATGGGTTTGATCCCTGGCCCAGGAAGATCCCACATGCTGAAGAGCAATTAAGCCCTACTGAAGCTTGCACTCCTCAATAAGAGAAGGCACTGAAATAAGCAGCCCATGCATCACAAGGAAGAGTGGCCCCCACTCGCTGCAACTAGAGAAAGCCGCGTGCAGTAATGAAGACCCAGAATAGTCATAAATAAATATTAAGAAAATAAGATGGCTTGTCATCATTTAAAAGTCTACAAATAACAAATGCTGGAGGGGATGCATATGGAGGAAAGGGAGCCCTCCTACTCTGTCTGTGGGAATGTAAATTAGCATGGCTACTATGGAGAGCAGTATGGAGGTTCCTTAAGAAACCATATGACCCAGCAATCCCACTCCTGGGCACATATCTGGAGAAAAGAATACCTCATAAAGATACATATACCACAACATTCATTGCAATACTATATACAATAGCCAAGACATGGAAACAACCTAAATGTCCATCAATAGACGAATGAACAAAGAAGTTGTGGCACACAATGCAATACTACTCAGACATCAAAAGGAATGAAATAATGCCATTTGCAGCAACATGGATGGACCTAGAGATGATCATACTAAATGAAGTCAGACAAAGACAAATACCATATGATATCACACGTATGGGAAAGAAATACAATACAAATAATTTATTTACAAAACAGATACAGACTCACAGTCATAGAAAACAAATTTATGATTACCAAAGGGAAACATTGTGGGGAATAGATAAATTAGAGGTTTGGGATTAGCAGATACAAACTACTATATATAAAATAAACAATAAGGACCTACTGTATAGCACAGAGAACTGTATTTAGTATCCTGTAATAAACTGTAATGGAAAAGAATATGAAAAAGAATATATATACATTTGTATATGTTTAACTGAATCACTTTGCTATACATCAGAAACGAACACAAAATTGTAAATAAACAATACTTCAATAAAGATTTTCTTAAAAAAGACAGCCTGATGGATGATGGATAGAGGAATGGATTTTTAGACAGATACATGATAAAGCAATATAGTTAAATGTTAGTGGTAGACTCCAGTGTTGGGTATACAGATGTTTATAAGGTAATTATTCCATAAATGTTTGACATTTTTTATACTATGTTGAGAAAAAAATCCATAGTGTTTCTCAGAAGAAAGAAGGGAAAAGTGGGCTAGACTGAGGATATTTATGACTCAGTCTTTCTGAGATCCTTGTAGATCTGCCTCCCTAAATGACTTTGGATGAACTGACCTCCACTCCCAGTTCTTGTGTAAACTGGAAGCTTCTTAGCCATATCAACAAGCATCTGCTTCTGGACCTCAGGTCTCTCTTCATTTTCATAGCGCTCCTTGTCTGTATAGGACAAGTGGAACTGCAAGGAAAAGTGAGAGGCAAGACTTTACTTTCCAAGGTTCACAGAAAAGATTAAAGACAACAACATCTATTTAGATGAAAATATTTGTTACCCACCCTTTGATATTCAGGTACCAATTTGGCTTTTAACTTTCTCTGGATAATTATCTCATTTATCTTATCTGGCTTTTATCTCAACATTCATAACTCTAAGTGATAGGTAATATTGTTTTATAACCTAAGAAAATAAAATCTAAGTACCTTGTCGTGGTCATACTCAACTCAACTGGTAAAAGCAGCAAAACTAAGACCCAAACCAGTTCACCAAGACTTATGCCACTTCCATTCCACTATACAATAATATGATGTTGCATGTTAATAAGTGATACCTTGCTGCCAGCAGTGTCAAACTTTTTTTTTCTTTTTGCCTCCAAAATCACTGCAGATGGTGACTGCAGCCATGAAATTAAAAGACACTTACTCCTTGGAAGGAAAGTTATGACCAACCTAGATAGCATATTGAAAAGCAGAGACATTACTTTGCCAACAAAGGTCCATCTAGTCAAGGCTATGGTTTTTCCAGTAGTCATGTATGGATGTGAGAGTTGGACTGTGAAGAAGGCTGAGTGCCGAAGAATTGATGCTTTTGAACTGTGGTGTTGGGGAAGACTCTTGAGAGTCCCTTGGACTGCAAGGAGATCCAACCAGTCCATTCTAAAGAAAATCAGTCATTGGTGTTCATTGGAAGGACTGATGCTAAAGCTGAAACTCCAGTACTTTGGCCACCTCATGTGAAGATTTGACTCATTGGAAAAGACTCTGATGCTGGGAGGGATTGGGGGCAGGAGGAGAAGGGGACGACCGAGGATGGGATGGCTGGATGGCATCACGGACTCGATGGACGTGAGTCTGAGTGAACTCCAGGAGATGGTGATGGACAAGGAGGCCTGGCATGCTGCCATTCATGGGGTCACAGAGAGTCGGACACGACTGAGCAACTGAACTGAACTGAACTGAACTAAATGTCTCTTTTACAAGTAAAATTTCTTAAATCATTCAAATATTTGATACTGCCAATCTTTAAACTTTTAACTATTCTAGATAGCATGTAGTAGTTATGTTACTGTGATCTTAATTTGCACTCCTTTGACTACTAATGACATTCAGCACTGTTTTGAGTTTATTGCCCATTTGGGTATCTACCTGTGAAATGCCTATTCAAACCTTTTGTCCATTAAAAGTAATTGAGTTACATGTCTTTTTAAATTATTGATTTGTATTGTAATGATTTGAGTAATTTATATATTTTGGATACTAGTCCTTTGTTGAATATTTTGTAAAAGTCTGTGGCTTTCCCCTTTACTTCCTTTATGGTGCATTTTGAGGAACAGAAAATCTTGGTGGGAATGTAGAGTTATGCAACCACTTTGGAAAACTGTTTAACATTATCTATGTAGGCTAAATATATGCCAGCTCTATGACTCAGCAATTCCATCCCCAGTTACATATCTAAGAGAAATGAGTGTGTGTGCATGTTTATGTGTTTGTGTGTATTCCAAAAGACAGGTATAAGATCGTTAATAGCAGCTTTATTCATAACAGAAAAAATGGTAACAAGTGTCTTTTAATTGGTGAATTGATAAATCAATTGTGATAAAAGGGAATAACTAATAACTAAAAGGGAATGAACAACTGAAACATGCATCAGTATGAATGAATCTGGAAAACATTACACTGAGTGAAAGGCTTACAACACAACAGTATGTACTATGATTCTTTTTTTGTGTGAGGTTCAAGAATAGGCAAAATTAATCCATGGTGGTTACCTGTGAGAAGACATTGATTTGGAAAGGGTCTGAAGGAGATTTCTGAGGTGTTAGAAATATTCAAAATCTTAACATGGATAGTGATTATATGTGTGTGAATATAGGTAAAATTTATGAAATCATACACTTTACAGCTTAGTTCTTGGAAACGAGTATGTATTTATACATCAATAAAATAGTAAAACAAATAAATTAATAAAGTATTTAAGATAATTTAATGTATCTAACTTTAAAAACTAGAAATGTATTAAGTCAAACACTATTTTAAGAACCATACCTGTGGTACATTTTTATGGTATCATGTTATTCTAAGGTAGACTGACTGCCTGTAAGTATATGGAAATGTGTAGGGGAGTTTTTGGCTATCACAATAAACATAGTGCACCACAGGCATTTAACGGATGGAGGCCCAAGTAGCCAAGGATTCTGTGATGAACCGTACAGACACACACACTAAGACATTCTGCAGCCAGAAGTCTATAGATTAATATTATAAAATGTTAACTAAATAATGCAAATTTAATATAAAAACAAGTGGCAATTTTGTTTTCTCATAAGAAAAATTATATTAATTGGAAAGTGTAAAGTTTTATTTTTATCTTTTATTTTTATTTAATTTATTTTTATCTTTTTATTGAGGTATAGTTGATTTAAAAGTATAAAGTTTTAAACAATTCTTGCTAATGTGGATAATTAAAAGTAGCTGTTCTTGGGACTGTAACTTTGTTGTCTTATACTGTTCCAGCTTGAAAGGCAGAGACAATATTGTTAAAGCTTGTATGTGATGAAACCTTGTGGTTGTACAACAAGTAGGCTTTGGTTTGGAATAAGATGTCATGCCTGGATGTCCTATTTCTGGCACTAAGCAAGTGTTTTTAATGATTAGAATGCAATGAGCCAGCAAATGTGTTTTAAGTAGGACAATTGGTGATAAATCAGGATGTATTTGATATTCAGTTCAGTTCAGTCGCTCAGTTGTGTCTGACTCTTTGCGACCCTATGAATCACAGCATGCCAGGCCTCCCTGTCCATCGCCAACTTCTGGAGTTCACCCAAACTCATGTCCATTGAGTCGGTGATGCTATCCAGCCATCTCATCCTCTGTATTTGGTATTAGAGAAATTAATATTATGGCTATCAAATAGGCCCCAATGATTCACCTTTTTTTTATGGGAGTGTAGATTATGCAACCACTTTGGGAAGCTTTGACATTATCTCTGTGGTGCTGGAGAAGACTCTTGAGTGTCCCTTGGACTGCAAGGAGATCCAACCAGTTCATTCTAAAGGAGATCAGTCCTGGGTGTTCTTTGGAAGGAATGATGCTAAAGCTGAAACTCCAGTACTTTGGCCACCTCATGCGAAGGGCTGACTCATTGGAAAAGACTCTGATGCTGGGAGGGATTGGGGGCAGGAGTAGGGGACGGCAGAGGATGAGATGGCTGGATGGCATCACCGGCTTGACGGACGTGAGTTTGAGTGAACTCCGGGAGTTGGTGATGGACAGGGAGGCCTGGCATGCTGCAATTCCTGGGGTCGCAAAGAGTTGGACATGACTGAGTGAACTGACTGATTGACCTAAGCTAAACATATGCCAAATATTCACTTTTTATTTTTACCAATTAAAAATGATGAACATGTGGCCTTAAATGTTAGACATTTGCAGTGATTAGCTAAATCCATGCTGATTATGATCATCCATGCTGATTTCCCCAGCAATGTTTCCTCTGTGGTTATTCTCCATTTTTGTTCCACTGTGTTGCTTCAGGTTCTGAAATTAGACACTTGAGCCCTCCAAGGGATATTTTCATTTACGTATAGCTGTCAGTTGTTTTTTCTGGAAGGTGGATAGAGGCTGGTATCTTCTACTCTGCCATCTTTCTGACATCACTCAGTCAAATCTGTTTTTTTCTTTTTTTCTTCCTTTCACTTTCAACCTATTTACGTCTTTGGTTCTAAAGTGAGCCACTTATAGACAGTATAAAGATAGATAATAATATTTACCTATTATGCAAATATCTGCCTTTTAATTAAATATTTAATTAAACATATTTCAAATCATTGCTCATAAGAAAGAACTTTTGCCATTTTCTACTTTCTATATGTGTAATATCTCATGTTCCTCAATTCTTGCATTACTACCTTACTTTGTGTTTTATAAAAATTTATTGGAACAGAATTCATTTACAATGTTGTATTAATTTCTGGCATACAGCAACGTGATTTGGTTATGCATGTGAAGTCGTTCAGTTGTGTCTGACTCTTGGAGACCCCATGGACTGTGGCCTACCAGGCTCCTCCGTCCATGGGATTTTCCAGGCAAGAATACTGGAGTGGGTTGCCATTTCCTTCTCCAGGGGATCTTCCCAACCCAGGGTTTGAACCCAGGTCTCCTGCATTGCGGGCAGACACTTTACTGCCTGAGCCATCAGGGAAGGCTTGGTTATGTGCATATATATATATATATATATATATATATATATATATTTACTCTTTTAGATTCTTTTCTCATACAGGCAAACAGGTTATCATAGAATATTGAGTACAGTTCCCTGTGCTATACAGTAGGTCCTTGCTGGTTATCTATCTTGTATGTAGTCATGTGTGTACGTTCATCCAAAGCTCCTGATTTGTCCATCCCCACAATGTTTCCCCTTTGGCAACCATAAGTTTGTTTTTGGTATCTGTAAGTGTGTTTCTGTTTCATAAATAAGTTCTTTGGCATCATTTAAAAAACTTAAGATTCCACATATGAGAGATCATATGATATTTGTCTTTCTCTGTGTTTAATTTTATTTTGTATGTGTACAATTTTAAGTGGGAAAACTAAAATCAGTACTTTTCCTAATGTTGGGAGGCTGTTGAAATTTCTTCCACTGTTTTATTTCCTACTTTGGAAACTAATCTGTGTTACAGTAATCACATGTTATAAGTACGTGATATGATTAGAAATTTTTCATGTACCCTCCCAAATAATGCATGAAACACTTTCATTCAAGGGAACACAGTTTGAAAATGATCAATTTAACTATTGTAATTTTTCTCATTGTCTCACTGAGTTCTAAATTATTACAGTTTCATAGAATTCAACTAGAGGAGTCCTCAGAATCAAGTGATTCCTTGTTTCGCTCATTATCTCAACAATGCAGGTAGTAGTTTACTAGTCTTAAAGATATCAATAGCTGGTGATTACACAAACTCCTTCAATAGACTACGTTAATTTTAACTTACATTTATTACTCCAAGTCCTTTTTAAAGACTACCTTGAATCTTTCCTTTGTAATGGAAGGTTATTTGTTCCTCTTTTTGCCCTCTTCTTGCCTCATTGGCATTTCTACTTTCCTCTGTCTTTAGTCTTTATGAAGTAAGCAGTATTCTTACCTTCTGGTTCGGCTGTTGTGGGAGTGTAAAAATAGACTTCCAGTAGGTCCAGGTAAAGAACACAAAGATGGCATGGTAGAATATGAGGTAGATAACTGAAATTTAAGGGGAAAAAATCAGCATTTATGTTATATTTTCACCCATTTCTAAGAGTTCAGAAAGATGTAAAGCTCAACAAAAAATCTCTATTTTGTTTTCCTATTACCAAGTATTTTCTAGTATTATTATGAAAGGCTAATTTTTACCTTTTCCCCATAAAGTGACAGAAACAATTTATAATGGCAAATTTGGAATCAGAGACTTTTTGGGAGTTGCATATTTTAAAAGTTGCCACATGATCCTGGGAATAAAGGGGAAATGTCCCTTATGATAATGTGAGGGGGAGCTAGTGTTGCCAATTGTCATTCTCTCTGCCACTATGCATACTGAAAGATAATAATGATAGCATTTGCACAGTGCTATAGAGTTTACAATGTGCTTTCATAATGTTATCTAATTTTATTTTTTCAACACATTTGTGAGATAAGTAATAAGTAGATAAGCAATAAGGACAGTTGATCAACTATCAGGGTAGTCAATTATCCAAAGTCACACAGCTACTATACAATGTGTGTGTGTGCTAAGTCATTTCAGTCATGTCTGACTCTTTGTGACCCTATGGACTGTAGTCCTCTAGGCTCCTCTGTCCATGGGATTCTCCAGGCAATAATACTGGAGTGGGTTCCCATGCCCTCCTCCAGGGGATCTTCCAGATCAGGGATCGAACCACCGTCTCTTACATCTCTTGCACTGGCAGGCGGGTTCTTACCAGGAGTGCCACCTGGGAAGCCTCCACTATACAGAGTAGCCAGGTCTTTAACACAGGGCTTCTGACTGTAAATCACAAGTTTTTCTTTTCAGTTGCCCCAGCGACTACACACTTTTGAAATGTGAGATGTACTTTTGAGACATTTGTGGCTTGCCATCTCTTTTTATACTCTTTGCCTCCTAGATAGCTCTTCTGATACAGGAAAGTTCAGTATTCTCCAGAGCCATTTTGAGACTGTCATCTTACTGTTTCATTGTGAATCCTTGTATGATAAAGTTTTATTACTTCAATCTATGAGGAAGACTCAAGGGAATGATGTGACTTGAGACCAAGTTAATAGGGCCGATTCTCTCACATATTTATAATAGAATGGAAAAAAGCTGGCACAGTGCTCTCAGCCCTGTGGTACAAGATCTTTTTAATGGCTTGTTTTGTGTAATTATGAAATCTCATTTCAAATTCAAGCAATAGAAAGCAAATGCCCACCATACACACATATATAACCTCCTCCCTCTCCCTCCTAAAGCAAAACACTTATTTTGTGTTTGATGTGTATCTTTCCAGATCCTCTATTTTCATATGTCTATATAAATATCAATGTACAAATACAATACACATAGGTAATTTTTGTTATAATAAAAGTTTTCATTGTATTTTGAAAGGTAATACATTCAAAAGGTTGAAAATAGTACACAGTGAAAAGTCTCCCTTCTAGCCTTGTCCTTCAGCCATCCAGATTCCCTCCCTGGAAGCAACAAATGTCATACTGTCATGACTTTATTCTTCATCCTATCAGGTTTTATGCACATAAAGGCATCAAAACAATGGGCTTTTTAAAACAAATAGCACTGTTTTGCATTCTACTTCTATTTCACTTGCTATGAGTTGGAGAGCATTCCACTTAGTACAACTTGAGAGACTGAGCTTCCTTATTTTCCTTTTTAAAAAGTGTCATGGATTAAGATTTAACAGAACCTCCCTGAAAGACCTCTTCACAAAGAAAAGCCACCATACAAAAAAGGAGGGAATCCCTCAAGAAACAGTTTCCACTGAGTCAGAGACCTCCATTGTGTTCTTGTGCACTGAAATTTGGAACTCAAGTTAAGGCCCTTACATTTCTGGTGAAATTCCTCCTAATAGATTGAACCTAGGCTGGTCTTTGGAGAGAGATCAAGCCCTGAGTCTTTAGAGAGGGAGCACTGACTCCTAGACACTAGACAACCAGAGAACTCACCCTAGGGAATGTCCAATAGTGAGAACTCACACAAAGGAAACCACTGAATACAAGATCCGGCATCACCCAACTACCAGTAGCACCCTATGCAGGACGCCTCACCTAAACAACAAACAAAACAAAAATACAAATGTAATCATCAGCAGACAGGATAACCACCTCACTCAGTTTGCCCATCAGAGGAAAAAACAAACAAACAAACAAAAGCTCAGCACAAATCTCACCCTAATTGAAGCTTACACAAACCACTGAACCAAACTTAGGAGGGCAGAAACCAAAAGGAAGAAATAATTCAACCTTGAAACTTGGGAAAAGGAGACCTCAGACACACCATGCTAAAAAAAATAAATAAATAAAAGTCAGAGAAACACGACACAAATGAAGGAACAAACTAGAAACATAGAAGTCCAAATAAATGAAGAGGAAATGGGCAAACTCCCTGAAAAATAATTCAGAATAATGATAGTAAAGATGATCAAAAATCTTGAAAACAAAATGGAGAAAATGTAAGAATCAATTAACAAAGACCTAGAAGAATTAAAGAATAAACATACAGAGACAAACAACACAATCACTGAAATTAAAAATACTCTAGAAGGAATCAATAGCAGAATACCTAAAGCAAAAGAATAGTGAGCTGGAAGATAAAATGGTGGAAATAACTACTGAAGAGCAGAATATAGTAAAGAGAATGAAAAGAACTGAGGATAGTCTCAGAGACCTCTGGGACAATATCAAACGCATCAACATTCGAATAAAAGGGGTCCCAGTAAAAGAAGAGAAAAAGAAAGGGTATGAGAAAATTTTTGAAGATACTATAGTTGATAATTTCCCCAACATGGAAAAGGAAATAATCAAGTCCAAGAGGCACAAAGAGTCCCATACAGAATAAACCCAAGGAGAAACATCCCAAGACACATACTAATCAAACTATGAAGACTAAACACAAAGAAAGAATATTAAAAGCAGCAAGGGAGAAACAAGTGACATATAAGGGAAACCCCATACGTTTAACAGCTGATCTTTCAGCAGAAACTCTACAGGCCACAGGGGAATGGCAGGGTATATTTAAAGTACTGAAAGGGAAAAATCTACAACCAAGATTACTGTACCTGGCAAGGATTTCATTCAACATTGATGGAGAAATAAACAGCTTTTCAGACAAGCAAAAGTTAAGAGGATTCAGTATCACAAAACCAGCTTTACAATAAATGTTAAAGGGACTTATATAGCCCAGAAATACAAAGGAAGAAAAAAGATCTACAAAATCAACCCCAAACAGTTAAGAAAATGACAATAGGAACATATATATCAATAATTACTTTAAATGGAAATGGATTAAATACTTCAACCAAAAGACACAGACTGGCTGAAGGGATACAAAAACAAGACCCATAAATATGCTGTTTACAAGAAACCCACTTCAGACCTCAAGACACATTATAGACTGAAAGTGAGAGGATGGAAAAATATATTCCATGCAAATGGGAAGCAAAAGAAAGCTGGAATAGCAATCCTCATATCAGACAAAATAGAGCTTAAAATAAAGAAGATTAAAAGAGATAAGGAAGCCCACTACATAACAATCAACAGATCAATCCAAGAGAAAGGCATAACAATTGTAAATATCTATGCACCCAACATAGGAGCACCTCAATACATAAGACAAACACTAACAGACATAAAAGGAGAAACTGACAGTAACACAATAATAGTAGGAGACTTTAACACCCCACTCACACCAAAGGACAGATCATCAAAACAGAAAATTAATAAGGAAACACAAGTCTTAAATGGTACATTAGATGAGATGTATCTCATTGATATCTTCAGGACATTCCATCCAAATGCAGAAGAATACACCTTCTTCTCAAGTGCACATGGAACATTCTCCAGGATAGACCACATCTTGGGTCACAAATCAAACCTCAGTAAATTTAAGAAAATTGAAATTGTATCAAGCATCTTCTCTGACCACAATGCTATGAGACTAGATATCAATTGCAAGAAAAAAACTGTAAGAAACACAAACATATGGAGATTATACAACACATTACTAAATAACCAACAGGTTACTGAAGAAATCAAAAGGGAAATCAAAAAATTTCTAGAAACAAATGACAATGAAAACACAACAACTCAAAACCTACAGGATGCAGCAAAAGCAGTTCTAAGAGGGAAGTTTTTAGCAATACAATCCTACCTCAAGAAACAAGAAAAACATCAAATAGACCACCTAACTTTACTCCTAAAACAACTGGAAAAAGAAGAACAAAAAACCCCACAAAAATTAGTAGAAGGAAAGAAATCATAAAGATCCAAGGAGAAATAAATGAAAAAGAAATGAAAGAAACAATAGTAAAGATTAATAAAACTAAAAGTTGGTTCTTTGAGGAGATAAACAAAATTGATAAACCTTTAGCCAGACTCATCAAGAAAAAGAGAGAAAAATCAAATCAACAAAATTAGAAATGATAAAGGAGACATTACAACAGACAATCCAGAAATACAAAGGATTATAAGAGACTATTATGAACACCTATATGGCAATAAAATGGACAGATTCTTAGAAAAGTTCAATTTCTTCTAGATTCACCTGGAAGAAATGGACAGATTCTGAGAAAAGTTCAATCATCCAAGACTGAAACAGGAAGAAATAGAAATTATGAATGACTGAATTACAAGCACTGAAATTGAAGCTGTGATTAAAAAATCTTCCAAAAAACAAGCCCAGGACTAGATGGCTTCACGGGAGAATTCTATGAAGCATTTAGAGAAGAGCTAATGCCTATCCTTCTAAAACTCTTTCAAAAAATTGCAGAGGAAGGAACACTTCCAAACACATTCTATGAGGCCATCATCACCCTGATACCAAAACCAGACAAAGACAAAAAAAAAAAAAAAAAAGAAAGAAAGAAAACTACAGGTCAATATCACTGATGAACATAGATGAAAAAATCCTTAACAAAATTTTAGCAAACAGAAGCCAGCAGCACATCAAAAAGCTCATACACCATGATCAAGTTGGGTTTATTTCAGGGATGAAAGGATTCTTCCATATATGAAAATCAATCAATGTGATACACTGCATGAACAAACTGAAAGATAGATACCATATGATAATCTCAATAAATGCTGAAAAATCCTTTGACAAAATTCAGCGCCCATTCACGGTGAAAACTCTTGAGAAAATGTGCATGAAAGGAACCTACCTCAACATAGTAAATGTCATATATGATAAGCCTACAGCAAACATTATTCTTAATGGTGAAAAACTGAAAGCATTCCTCCTAAGATCAGGAAAAAGACAAGGGTCCTACCTAAGGAGACAGAAGAACTGTACACAGAAAATTATAAGACACTAATGAAAGAAATCAAAGATGTCATAAACAGATGGAGAGATATCCCATGTTCCTGGGTAGGAAGAATTAATATTTTAAAAATGACTATACTACCAAATGCAATCTACAGATTCAATGCAATCCCTATCAAATTACCAATGGCATTTTTCACAGAACTAGAACAAAAAATTTCACAATTCATATGGAAGCACAAAAGACTCCGAATAGCCAAAGCAGTCTTAATAAAGAATAGAGCTGGAGGAACCAACTTCCTGACTTCAGATTATACTACAAAGCTACAGCCATCAAGACAGTATGGTACGGGCACAAAAACAGAAATATAGACCAATGGAACAAGATAGAAAGCCCAGAAATAAACCCATGCAGCTATGGGTACCTTAGTTTTGACAAAGGAGGCAAGACTATACAATGGGGCAAAAACAGCCTCTTCAATAAATGGTGTTGGGAAAACGGGACAGTTACATGTAAGAAAATGAAATTAGAAGACTTCCTATCACCATACACAGAGATAAACTCAAAATGAACTAAAGACCTAAATGTAAGACCAGAAACTATAAAACTCTTAGAGGAAAACATAGGCAGAATACTCTATAACATAAATCAAAGCAAGATCCTCTATGACCCACCTCCTAGAGTAATGGAAATAAAAACAAAAGTAAACAAGTAAGACCTGATTAAACTTTAAAGCTTTTGCACAGCAAAGGAAACTATAAGCAAGGTGAAAAGACAACCCTCAGAACTGGAGAGAATAATAGCAAATGAAAGAATTGACAAAGGATTAATTTCCAAAATATACAAGGAGCTCATACAACTCAATACCAGAAAAACAGACAACCTAATCAAAACATGGGAAAAAGACCTAAACAGAGATTTGTCCAAAGAAAACAAACATATGGCCAAAAACACACGAAAAGATGCTCAACATTGCTCATTATTCAAGAAATGCAACACAATGGAGTATTACTCAGCGGTTAAAAAGAATTCATTTGAATCAGTTCTGATGAGATGGATGAAACTGGAGCCGATTATACAGAGTGAAGTAAGCCAGAAAGAAAAACACCAATACAGTATACTAACACATATATATGGAATTTAGGAAGATGGCAATGACGACCCTGTATGCAAGACAGGGAAAGAGACACAGATGTGTATAACGGACTTTTGGACTCAGAGGGAGAGGGAGAGGGTGGGATGATTTGGGAGAATGACATTCTAACATGTATACTATCATGTGAATTGAATCGCCAGTCTATGTCTGACGCAGGATGCAGCATGCTTGGGGCTGGTGCATGGGGATGACCCAGAAAGATGTTATGGGGAGGGAGGTGGGAGGGGGGTTCATGTTTGGGAATGCATGTAAGAATTAAAGATTTTAAAATGTAAAAAATAAAAAACTAAAAAAAAAATAAAATAAAATAAAATAAAAGTAAAAAAAAAAAAAAAAAAAGCTACAATGAGATATCACCTCACACCAGTCAGAATGGCCATCATCAAAAAGTCTACAAACAATAAATGCTGGAGAGAGTGTGGAGAAAAGGGAACACTCTTGCACTGTTAGTGGGAATGTAAATTGATACAGCCACTATGGAAGATGTTATGGAGATTTCTTTAAAAACTAGGAAGAAAACCACCATATGACCCAGCAATCCCACTCCTAGGCATATACCCTGAGGAAACCAAAATTGAAAAATACACATGTATCCCATTGTTCACTGCAGCACTATTTACAATAGCTAGAACATGGAATCAACCTAGATGTCCATAGACAGATGAATGGATAAAGCAGTTATGGTACATATACACAATGGAATATGACTCAGCCATAAAAAGGAACACAGTTGAGTCAGTTCTAATGAGGTGGATGAACCTAGAACCTATTATACAGAGTGAAGTGAGTCAGAAAGAGAAAGATAAATATTGTATTCTAATGCATATATACAGAATCTATAAAAATGGTACTGAAGAATTTATTTACAGGGAAACAATGGAGAAACAGACATAGAGAATAGACTTATGGGCATGTGGAGAGGGGAGAAGAGGGTGAAATGTATGGAAAGAGTAATACAGAAACTTACATTACCGTATGTAAGATAGCCAACGAGAATGCGTTGTATGGCTCAGGAAACTGAAACGGTGGCTCTGTGTCAGTCTGGAGGGGTGGGATGGGGAGGGAAATGGGAGGGAGGTTCAAAAGGGAGGGGATATATGTATACCTATAGTTGATTCATGTTGATGTTTGACAGAAAACAACAAAATTCTATAAAGCAATTATCCTTCAATAAAAAATAAGTTAATTTAAAAAATTTATCAGCTCTTGTTTCATCCTTAACTTCTTCAGTGACTAAAGGCCTTCCACTTTCTTCTTTATCCCCTTCTACACTGTTTTCATTTTATGAGGTTCTATTACTTTTATAATTGATAAAATAAAGTTTTGTTAAGTTCATCCTTGATAAATTATTAAATAAATTATAGCATATCAACACCATGGAATACCTTGAGGTCATTAAAAAATTAAATATGTTTGTATATACTAATATTGAAGGACACCTATGATATATTATTAAGTGAAAAAAACTAAATCATAGGACAATATGCACAGTATCATCCAGATTAAAAAACAACCAATCCTATATAAACTATAGAAATCCATAATCATTTGTTTGTATGTAAATACACAGAGAAAGATCTAGAAGATATAAATCCAACCAAATATACTAGTTAACTGTGAACAGACATTGATAGGGCTGGAGTCAATGTGAGGAAGACTTTTTTCTTATATATTTTTTATAGCTTGAATTTTCAATAAACATTATTTTTGTAACAAAATTATATTAATTGAAGTCAGTGTATTGATATTATTATATGTAATTATCATAATTACATTAATATTAAAATCAACATAATATTCTTTTAGAAGTGGGTTAGTGCATAAAAAGAGCTTTTGTCTGGTCCCCAAATCCTCCTTATAAAGTAATTTTATAATAATAAATATAAAACAGTATGTTATATCCATGCAGTTACAATCAATTAATTTACAACAAAGGAGGCAAAGACATCTAAAAGAATGAAATTAGATCATTTTCTCATATCATATACAAAAATAACTCAAAATGGATTAAAGACCTAAATGTAAGACTAGAAACCATAAAAATCCTAGAAGAGAATGAAGGCAGAACATAAATCATACTATGCATAAATCATAAATCATAGTAATATTTTTTGGATCTGTCTCCTAAGGCACAGAAAACAAAGCAAAAACAAACAAATGGGAACTAATGTAAATTATAAGCTTCTGCAGAGCAAATGAAATCACTAACTAAATGAAAAGACAACCTACCGAATGGGAGAACATATTTGCAAATGATAAAGGGTTAATATCCAAAATATGTAAATAGCTAGTACAATTCAACAACAACAACAACAACAGCCAAGTAGAAAAATTGGGCAGAAGACTTCAATATTCATTTTTCCAAAGAAGACATACAGGTGGTCAACAGGTACATGAAAAGCTGTTCAACATTGCTAATCATTAGAGAAATGAAAATCAAAACCACAATGAGATGTCACCTCACAACTATCAGAATGGCTATCATCAAAACGAACACAAATAATAAATGTTGGCAAGGATGTGGAAAAAAGGGAACCTTCATACACTGCTTGTAGGAATGTGAATTGGTGCATCTACTGTGGAAAACAGAATGGAAGTTTCTCAAAGAAACTAAAACTAGAACTATCATATGATCTAGCAATTTTACTTCCTGGGTATATATCCACAGAAAACAAAATCACTAATTTGAAAAGATACATGCACTCCAATGTTCATATGGGAACAACCTAAGTATCCATCAACAGAAGAACAGATATATATATATATATATATATATATATATATACATACACACACACAATATACATATATATACATACAATGGTATACTACTCAGCCATAAAAAGAATAAAATTTTGCCTTTTGCAACAACAGGGATGGGCTTGGAGGGTATCATGCTTAGTGAAGTAAGTCAGACAGAGGAAGACAAATACTGTACGTTATCACTTATATGTAGAATCTAGGAAATAAAACAAACTAGTGATTATAGTAAAAAAGAAACAAACTCATAGGTGTAGAGAACAATCTAGTGATTACCAGTGGGAAAGAGAAGTGGGGAGGAGCAAGGAGGGGTAGGGGATAAAGAGGTACAAACTACTATGTATGAAATAAATAAGCAAAAAGGATATATTGTACAAGACAGATTGAGTATAATCTATACAAATTTTGAATCACTGTTGTACCTGACACTAATTTTTTTTTTTAAAAGGAAACAAGGTTGGTTTCTTCTGAGGCCTCTTCTCCTGGTTAGTAAATGGTGATCTTCCTTTCTCTTCACATGGTCTTCCTGCTGTGTGTGTCTTTCTCCTAATCTCCTTTGCTTTTATAAGGACAGCAGTCATATTGGTTAAAGCCCACCCTAGCTATCTCATTTTTACTTAATTACTTCTTTAAAGATTCTACCTCCAAATACAGTCACATTCTAAGTTACTTGGGGTTAGGATTTCAGCATATGAATTTTGAAGGAACACAATTGAGCCCATAACAGTTCTATTATTTAGAATTGCATCTATTTCTAAAAAGGTAAATAATTATAATCATTTTTAACTTTAAATGAGAAACTAGAGAATTTAGCATGCAAACCATTCAAAATACAAATTAATTCTCACATAATGAGTTAAATATTTGCTTAAAATGATTGATTGCCCTTTTTGGAAATGCACCACTGTGGTCAACACATTACTCTTGATTACATATGGATTGCCTGATAGGTTGTGCCTAATCTCATTCTTAAATTCATCCCTTAGCCTCACTAATCCTTGGAGTCTACCAAATTTTTAACCTGTAGCTCATCCCATAGCCACACTTCAGGGGTAGAGGAGCAAGACTTTCTACTCTAGATTTTCAAAATTTAGATAGCATGATGCTGAATGAGATTATCCATGCAAAATACTCTTATGAAAGCAAAATGCATTATTATTCTGTTTTCTAGTAGTCTATGAAAGAACATATGGACTCATGTCTTAAAAGAATTATGGAGTTCTGTATAATCAAGGGTGACATAATATATAGTATCTGGACTGTGGTTCAGATGATCTGAGCTTTAATCCTTTCTGTGCACTAGAATCATTTGACAAAATATTTATAAGGGCAGTAGTACAAATAATAGTACTGAAATATATTATCTTTCTAAGAAGAAAGATCTTTTAGGTCTTTTCCAATGTTAATAACAATAGTATCTACTGTTCCTTATTTTGTACTTAACATATGCCATGCACTATGCCAAGAGACTTAGATACATCTCATTTGGTGCTCCAAATAACCATGAAAGGTAGGTATTGTTATTCTCATTTTATGGAAGAAGAAAGTGAAACTTAGGTTAAGTTCCCCAAGGTCATATATATAGTAAGTGGCAAAGTCAAGATTTGATCCCTGGTACATCTGACACCAAAGTCTGCTAATTTGCTACTTAATAGTACATTAGAGATTGAAATTTTATTAGAAACTTTATTAGTTTCCTAGGGCTATCATAACAAATTATCACAAACTGGGTGACTTGAAACAACAGAAATTTATTTTCTTATAGTTCTGGAGACAAGAAGTCTGACATTAAGGTCCAGTTCCCTCTGAAGGCTCCTGGGGAGGATCCTTCCTTGCTTCTTCCCAGCTTCTGGCCACTCCTGGCAGTCTTTGGTGTTCCTTTGTGGTGACACAACTCTAATCTCTGCTTCTGTTTTCACATGGCCATCTTACTTCTGTGTCTGTGTATTCAAAATTTTCTCTTCTTATAAGGACACCAGCCATAGGGTACACCCTAATCCACTGTGACCTCATCTTGATTTCACCTGCAAAGACACTATTTTAAAATAAATTCACATTCACAGACTTTGGGTGGACATGAATTCTGGAGGGACGCTCCTCATCCAGTAGGGGCACCATTACGCAGATAAGAAATGGAAAAACTTGTACTATGTCTGACTAGGTTTTCTTAAGTTCTGTATAATGAATAAAAGGTTATGTGATTTGAGGCTTTCATATCTTTGCTGCTTATATATGTTTTGTTTATGCCAAATAATGTTCCTACTGGTAGTCGTATGCTATTCTGTATTCTAATTTAATCAGTTCAGTTCAATCGCTCAGTTGTGTCTGACTCTTTGAGAACCCATGGAATGCAGCACGCCAGGCCTCTCTGTCCATCACCAACTCCTGGAGTCTACTCAAACTCAGGTCCATTGAGTGGGTGATGCCATCCAACCATCTCATCCTCTGTCATCTCCTTCTCCTCCCGCCTTCAATCTGTCCCAGCATCAGGGTCTTTTCAAATGAGTCAGTTTTTTTGCATCAGGTGGCCAATGTATTAGAATTTCAGCTTCTGAATCAGTTGTTCCAATGAACATTCAGGACTGATTTCCTTTAGGATGGATTGGTTGGATATCCTTGCAGTCCAAGGAACTCTCAAGAGTCCTCCATCACCACAGTTTAAAAGCATTAAATCTTCGGTGCTCAGCATTCTTTATAGTCCAACTCTCACATCCATACAGGACTACTGGAAAAACCATAGCCTTGACTAGATGGACCTTAGTTGGCAAAGTAATGTCTCTGCTTTTAACATGCTGTCTAGGTTGGTCATAACTTTCCTTCCAAGGAGTAAGTGTCTTTTAATTTCATGGCTGCAATCACCATCTGCAGTGATTTTGGAGCCCCAAAAAATAAAGTCTCACACTGTTTCTACTGTTTCCCCATCTATTTGCCAAGAAGTGATAGGACTGGATGCCATGATCTTCGTTTTCTGAATGTTGAGCTTTAAGGCAATTTTTCACTCTCCTCTTTCACTTTTATCAAGAGGCTCTTTAGTTCCTCTTCACTTTTCACCATAAGGGTGGTGTCATCTGCATATATGAGGTTATTGATATTTCTCCCGGCAATCTTGATTCCAGCTGTGCTTCCTCCAGCCTGGCATTTCTCATGATGTACTCTGCATAGAAGTTAAATAAGCAGGGTCACAATATACAGCCTTGACGTACTCCTTTTCCTACTTGGAACCAGTCTGTTGTTCCATGTCCACTTCTAACTGTTGCTTCCTGACCTGCATATAGGTTTCTCAAGAGGCAGGTCAGGCAGTCTGGTATTCCCATCTCTCAGAATTTTACACAGTTTATTATGATCCACACAGTCAAAGGCTTTGGCATAGTCAATAAAGCAGAAATAGATGTTTTTCTGGAACTCTCTTGCTTTTCCCATGATCCAGCGGATATTGCCAATTTGATCTCTGGTTCCTCTACCTTTTCTAAATCCAGCTTGAACATCTGGAAATTCACAGTTCACGAATTGCTGAAGCCTGCCTTGGAGAATTTTGAGCATTATTTTACTAGCACATGAGATGAGTGTAACTGTGTGGTAGTGTGAGCATTCTTTGGCATTGCCTTTCTTTAGGATTCGAATGAAAACTGACCTTTTCCAGTCCTATGGCCAATGCTGAGTTTTCCAAGTTTGCTGGCATATTGAGTGCATCACTTTCACAGCATCATCTTTCAGGATTTGAAATAGCTCAACTGGAATTCCATCACCTACATTAGCTTTGTTCGTAGTGATGCTTTCTAAGGCCCACTTGACTTCACATTCCAGGATGTCTGGCTCTAGGTGAGTAATCACACCATCGTGATTATCTGGGTCATGAAGATATTTTTTGCATAGTTCTTCTATGTATTCTTGCCACTTCTTCTTAATAGCTTCTGCTTCTGTTAGGTCCATACCATATCTGTCCTTTATTGCGCCTATCTTTCCATGAAATTTTCCCTTGGTATCTCTAATTTTTTCGATGAGATCTCTAGTCTTTCCCACTCTATTGTTTCCATTTCTTTGCACTAAACAAGTCACAGAGTTACAGGGTTAGAAATAATCTCAGATAGTTATTAGAGCTATTGGTCTGCTTATAGGGAAGGCTCACTAATTCATGCCAGATAGTTTGGTGTCTAATACTTTCTGAATAGGTTTTATGGCATCTCCTAGTAAACTGCCCTAATGTTCAGAAAGTTATCTTCAAGTCTAATTTTCAAACTTCCGGTTACAATTGAATCTAATTTTAGTTTATGGGTTCTACTGTCTTGAGAATCCTGACATATAAAAAATGTTACAACTCAAATTGTTAATACCTCACATTTACAAAGCAGTTTAATACTACATATTTTATGCCTGTATACTTTTGCTCTTGCTAGCTTAAAATAATAAATCTGTAAGATGTTATTAAACTAGACTCATTTTAAAGAAATTGTGGTCAGAGAAGTTGAGTTACTTACCAAAAGTCATAGAGCTAGTAAATGATACAACTGCAACTTCAACCCAGATCCTCTGTCTCTAAATCCTGTACTTTGTCCCATTATGCCCCACTGCAGAATAAAGAAGCAAAATCTAATCTTATTCTTTGGTGTATTGATGAATATAAGAGCTACCAGGGGAGAAGTGCTTGAGAATTACAAAATTCTAGAATAAGAGGGACATTAACAATCATGAATTGTGGTAACAGTTTCCTAAAGAATTCAAATTCTGGCAACTGGATTGATGATACCAGAAAGGTTTTGAACTGAGTTGGGCTTACAAATGACTCTACATGGATGTAGTTGAGTTTATTGATAACATGCAAAAAATGAAAATATACTACTTTGGACACTAGAAAAATGAGCATTTGAGCATCAAGTTTCTGAGTAAGGAGGTCAACTAAACAAATTAGAAAGTTGTAGATTGAGAAGTAAAAGAACAGGTATATATTTGCTTAATAGCATAGACTTCAATGTCAGGCAGTTCTGGGTTTGAATCTTACTGCTTACTAGCTAGATGACCTGGGATAAGTTGCTTAACTTCTCTAAACTTCAGTTTTCTTCTCAATAAAATGTCATAAAGAATGTCTACATCATTGTGTTGATGTAAATATTGAAAGATTATACACACATACAATACTTAGCAAGGTACCCTGTATGATAAATTGTAGTTTCCAATTATAATGACAATATTACTGTCATTATTACTATTATGGTGGAGCATCAACTAAGCCCCCACCCACTTCTCTTGAAAGGCTATTGTGGAAAATGATATTTATTTATAAATATTTCATATATATATATTTCATATACATATATATATAGAGAGAAAAATCTCTGATCTTAAGAACCATTCATGGGTAGTCCCAAGATGGCGGAGGAATAGGATGGGGAGACCACTCTCTCCCCCACAAATACATCAAAAGATCATCTGCCTGTGGAGCAACTTCTACAAAACAACTTCTGAACCCAGATACCCCAGAAAGACAAACCAATCTCTTCAAAATGAGGTAGGACAAAAGATAAAGATGAAAAGAGCAACAAAAGATTTAGGGATGGAGACCCATCCTGGGGAGGGAGTCATGAAGGAGGAGAAGTTTCCACACAATAGAAAACCCTCTCAGAGGTGGGGTCAGTGGGGATATTTGGAATCTCAAAGGGCAGCATAACTGAAAAGAAAATCACCACAGAATTCACAATGAACAGCAATTATTAGCCAAGTGGCTCACATGCTTGCCTTTGACCAAAGCCAGTGGGGGCTGGTGCGGAGGCATGAGCTACATTGTCAGTCCTTAGGGTAAAGACTGGGGTGAATGCCCTGAGGACACTCTGAGGAGACTAATGTGACATAGCAACCTAAACCATGGGAATGTCAGGGAAACAAAGAAAAAAAAAAAAAAGGACCTTTCCCACAGGAAGGCTCTAACACAGCACTGTGACCCCTGGCATGCTCACAGAGCAAACGATCACACTCTAGTGAGCAAGTTGGCTGCCATTTATGCCCTCTCTCCTTGAAGGCAGAGAGGCAGAAGGCAATGGGCCGCTGCAATCTGGGCCCCAGAGACTGCATCTCCCGCCAAGCTGTGAGCTGGCTGCCAGTCACTAATCACATCTTCCTGGAATCCTGGATGGTTCATATTGGCTAGGAGTGTTAGAGCTTGGGACTAGCTCCCCTGATAAGATGCATGGCCCAGCTGGGACTGTGTGCTCGCAGTACACCTGAGAGCCTGAGCGGCTTGGACCTGGGAGGTGCACAAGACAGACGGCATACCTGAGACTCTGCCCTCATGGTGCACCTGGAGCCTGAGAGGCTTGGATCTGGGAAGTGCACAAGAGGCACGGCTCACCTGGGACTGTGTCCTCATGGCACACCTGAGAGCCTTGGACCTGGGAAGTACACGCCACCTGGGCTGTGGCAACCCAGAGTGATCTATCCACCGTGAGCACTCCGCACACATGCCAGCAGTATTTTTTTTTTTTCAGTGTCCTTCCCCTCCAAAGCACAGCTGAGCAAGTGAGCTCGAATAAGTGGCCACTTTCGCCTCCACATGTCAGGGTGGAAATTAGACACTGAAGAGACTTGCAAACAGAGGAGACCAAATGAAGCAAAGGAAAGAAGGGGGGATGCCCTCAGAAGTGACAGGTGCAACAGATTAAAACTCTGCAGTTAAGCTGAGACTGCATTTGAGGGGCAACTGTAGACTTCGAGAGCAAGTAAAAGCTGGAACGAAGGACTATCTGACAGTGAACTGACCCCATCAACACTGCCCACAAAAGCTCCAGAGAAATACCTAGACATATTTTTATTATTTTTTTAAATTAAAAAAATTTAGTCCTTTATTGCTCCTTTAACTTTTTAATATAAATTTATTTATTTTAATTGGAGGTTAATTACTTTACAATATTGTATTGGTTTTGCCATACATCAACATGAATCCGCCACAGGTATACACGTGTTCCCCATCTTGAACCCCCCTCTCTCCTCCCTCCACGTACCATCCCTCTGGGTCATCTCAGTGCACCAGCCCCAAGTATCCAGTATCATGCATCGAACCTGGACTGACTCCTTTAACTTTTATTTTTATAGTATACTATTACCTTTCTTAAAAAAAAAAAAAGCCTTATTTAAACAAACTCCATATTTTTTTTTCCCCCCCAGAGGAGCTAATGAAAATATGTTCTGCTTTATTTCTGGGCAATCTTCCTAAAAGACATCATCTTAAAGTTTCCACTAACCTCAGTGTATTCCTGGGAAAGTTGCTCAATTTATAGGCTTAATGTAATTCACTTTTAGACAGAAAGAGAGATATAGTCCTGACAAAAACAACTTATAATACCACTTACCTTTTTCTGCTGGGCTCAAAACAGTCACTGTGAAAAGAGAGAGAGAAAGACCAAGATTAGTGGTATTTAGAAACATTATTTTTCTTATCTGGTTTTCCACAGCATCAATTTTAGTAATTTAGTCAGTGATACTTTAGGAAACCATCAGCCTGCTAACATAAAGGAAGGCAAGGGTGATTAAATTCTATCCTTTGCTATCTTCCTTTATCTTAAACCTTGAGTGAGAATTTCTATGGGCTTCCCTGGTGACTCAGTGGTAAAGAATCTGCCTGCCAATGCAGGAGACATGGGTTCAATCCTTGGGTCATGAAGATCCCCTGGAGAAGGAAATGGCAATCCACTCCAGTATGCTTGTCTGAAAAATCCCATGGACAGAGGAGCATGGTGGGCTAGAGTCCATGGGGTTGCAAAAGAGTCAGACACAGAGGGGACCTTCAAGATGGTGGAGGAATAGGACAGGGAGAACACCTTCTCTCCCACAAATATATAAAAAAATCACTTGCATGTAGAACAACTCCCATAGAACATCTTCTGAATGCTGGCAGAAGTTCCCAGACATCCAGAAAGGCAAACCAATCTCACTGGAGTGAGGTAGGGCATAAGATAGAGACTAAAAGTGAGACAGAGGATTTCAGGATAGGGACCTGCACCCCGGGGGAGTCCTAAAGGAGGGGAGGTTTCCACACACTAGGAAATCCCCTCATATGTGGGGTCAAGGGGAAACTTCAAAACTCAGAGAGTGCAGCATAGGAAGACAGGTGCTCTGAGGCAAAAACAGAGAAAATTCACCACAGAGATTAAGCCCAACAGCACTTCCCAACTGAGAAGAGGCTCACACACTTGTGTCCACTTGCCGTGAGTGGGGGCTAGGTGCAGAGGCCTAGGCTTTGGGGATGAGGCCTCAGAGTGAGGGCCAGAGCTGACTGCCATGAAGATACTCTGAGAGGGCTGAGGCAACACAGTAGAGGTAGACCAGAAAAACTTTGGGTCTGCCACAGAAAAAAAGGATCATTCCCTCAGGAAGACTCTAACACTGCCCTGTGATTACACACGCTCACAGAACAAGCCACCCCATCCAAGCGAATTCTGAAGAGGTGTGATCCAGCTGCGGTCTGTGGCCCCAGAGGCAGAGAGGCAGGCATGGTGCCAGAGGTGGAAGGCAAGGGACCACTATAATCTCAGTCCCAGAGATCACAACTACAGCCAAGCAGTGAGCAGCTGCAGGTTGCCACCCATGTCTTCCTGGAAGCCTGAGCAACTCAGCTCTGCCAAGTGTCCCACAAACCTGGACTAACTCCTCTGGGGAAAAGCATAGCCCACCTCCAACTATTTCAACCCTCCACATTGCCCAGCCACAATGAGCACTCCCCACACACCCCTCTCCCCAGCACAATTGAGCAAGTGACCCCGAATAAGGGGCTACTTTCACACTCTCACATCTGGGCAGTGAACAAACATGGGAGAGAGACTTAAAAACAAAGGTGGGACCAAAACCAAAGCAGAACACCAGGGGCTGCATGAGCAAAGGAAAGAAGGCAAAAGCATTTCAGAAGTGACAGCTGAAGCAGTTTAAATTCCAGCATTTAGCCTGAGACTGCTTTGAGAATAAGTACAAACTGGAGCAAGATAAGACCTGAGTATGAGCAGACCCTGCACTGCCCACAACATGTCCAGAGAGATACTTCCTTGATATACTGGAGAACTTTCTGAGTAGGCAAATCAACTGGAGCCAGAAAATGGAGAAACTACTTGGACATTCCTCTCACTTTTGCTGTTATTCTGCCGCTAAGTCGTGTCCGATTCTCCGCAACCCAGTGGACTGAAGCACACCAGGTTCGCCATTCCTTCATTGTCTCCAGGAGTTTAATCAAATTCATGTCCACTGAGTCACTGATGCTATCTAATCATCTCATCCTCTGCTGCTCTCTTCTCCTTTTGCCTTCAACCTTTTCCAGCATCAGTGTCTTTGCCACTGAAAAGGTTCCTTGTATCAGGTGGCCAAAGTATTGGAGCTTCCGCTTCAGCATCAGTCCTTCCAATGGATATTCAGGGTTGATTTCCTTTAGCATTGACTGGTTTGATCTTGTAGTCCAAGGGATTCTCAAGAGTCTACTCCAGCACCAAAATTCTTTGGCACTCAGCCTTCTTCATGGTCCAACTGTCACATCTGTACATAACTACTGGAAAAACCATAGCTTTGACTAGATACAACTTTGTTGGCAAAGTGATGTCTTTCTTTTTTCAATATGCTGTGTAGGTTTGTATAGCTTTTCTTTCAAGGGGCAAGAGTCTTTTAATTTCATGGTTGCAGTAATCACCTGCAGTGATTTTGGAGCCAAGAAACTAAAACCTTTCATTGTTTACACACTCTCCCATTTTATTTGCCATGACTCTATATATTTCCCCTCCTCTTTTCCCCTTTTTCTTTTTTTCTTCTCTCATACGGTCCTAATGTGGTTGTTTATTGCTCCTTTAATTTTTATTTCTTATAACCTACTTTTTCTTTTTATTAAAATATCTTATTTTTAAAACAAATTCCAAATTTTCAATTTTTGTTTTAGATATTTCTTTTTGATATTGTATTTTTTGAGAGTCTAATTTTTTCCATGCTTTTGATTTTTAGTTTTTTTATCTTTTGTTTTTAATTTTGTATCTTTGAAAGTCTGTTAATAATTTTTAATATCTATTTTCATTTGGGGTTTGATTATTGGCTTGATTAAGTTCTCTTTTTTGATTCTTCTTTTTAACTTTTCTTTCTCCTTTATCTTTCTTTCCTTCTCTATATAACTGTGTGAATCTCTCTGGGTGATCTTGGCTTTTGAGAGTTATTTCACCATTATTCTAGGGGTTTTTTGTCTTCTGTGCTGTGCGACCGGTGAAATCTTGATGCTACAGTCAAGGTTCAGGCCTGAACCCCAGAGGTGGGAGACTCAACTTCAAAACTGTGGACCACCAGAAACTACTAACTCCATGGAAGATTAATAGGTGAAAGCCCTCCCAAAGCCCTCCATCTCAACACTAAGGCCAAGCCCCACCAAAAAGCCAGGAAGATCCAGTGCCAAATGCCACATGCCAGTCCTTCAGCTACATAATGTGCACAACCTGCACATTAGTAGATAGGCTGACCAAAGCCATAACAAACACATCAGTTTAGTTCAGTTGCTCAGTTGTGTCCAACTCTTTGCAACCCCGTGGACTGCAGCACACCAAGGCTCCCTGTCCATCACCAAACACATAGATACCCCAAAACTCACTACTGGACCTGGCACTACTCTTCAGAGAGACAAGGTCTGGCTCCATCCAGCAGAACACAGGCACAAATCCCCCCAACCAGGAAACCATCACAAGGCACTGGTCCATTCCCACCCAGGGGAGGCAGAATCCACAATTAAGAACTATAACCTTCCAGCTTGAAGAAAGGAGACTCCAAACCCAGTAAATTTACAAAAAATGAAAAGACAGAGAAATATCCAGCAGAAGGAACATGGTAAAAACCTACAAGATGGAACAAATGAAGATGAAATAGGCAATATACCTGAAAAAGAATTCAGAGTAACGATAATAAAAATGATTCAAAATCTTGAAAACAAAATGGAGGTATGGATAAATAGACTATAGGCATGGATTGAGAAGATGTAAGAAATGTTCATCAAAGACATTAAAGAATTAAAGAATATACAATCAACAATGAACAGTGCAATAACTAAGATTAAAAGTACACTGGAAGGAAGCAACTGAGTAGAGTAACTGAGGCATAAAAATGGATAAGTAAGCTGGAAGAGAGAATGACTGAAATAACTGAAACAGAACATGAATATGAAAATTTGAATAATGAAAAAAGAATAAAAAGTAATGAGGACAGTCTCAGAGACCTATGGTACAACATTAAATATAACATTCAAATCATAGGGTTCCTAGAAGAAGACAAAATAAAGTCCATGAGAAAATATTTGAGGAGATTATAGTTGAAAATTTCCTTAAAATGTGAAAAGAAATAGCCACCCAAGTCCAGGAAGCCCAGAGCCTCCCCAAAAGGATAAACTCACAGAGAAACACAACAGATATTAATCAAACCAACAAAAATCAAACAGAAAGAACAAATATTAAAAGTAGCAAGGTAAAAGCAACAAATAACATACAAGGAGATACCTAGAAGGCAAATAGCAAATCTTTCAACAGAAACTCTACAGGCCAGAAGGGAATGGTAGGACATACTTAAAGTAATGAAAGGGAAAAGCTACAACCAAGATTACTCTATCCAGCAGGGATCTCATTCAGATTTGAAGGTGAAATCAAAAGTTTCACAGACAAGCAAAAGTGAACTGAATTCAGCACCACCAAACCAGCTCCTCAACAAATGCTGAAGGAACTTCTCTAGACAGGAAACAAAAATGAAAGGCCTACAAAAACAAACCCCAAACAGTAAAGTAAATGGTAACTGCCGTCGACGGAATGACACACCAACACTGCAGAGTGGTTTAAATCTTTATATTTTAACACTTGCTTCTTACAACTGCTTAATTTTATATCCCTTGCACAACAACCTACAGGGCAAGCTGCCAAGCACTATGATTCAGAGACTATACAGTGCGCAGGCGCAGGGCGAGATAACCTTTACCTTGGCTTATTTACTGCAGCTAAGACTTTGTTTTGGGGAACTTCCTTATCAACTTAGAATCCGTTTTGTCCCAAGGTCTGTTCCTTTTGAGGAATCAGAGAAACATCCTTGTGTGCAAGCAATGTTCTCTTCCCATGGGAACAAACAGGATTTTTAGCTGAACATCTCGTTTGCAAGAATGCTCAGCCCTGGTTGAGAGTCTCGTTTGCAAGCACTTCTCAATCTTCCTTAAACCTAGTTCCCTACACTGGGCAGAACATCTCGTTTGCAAGAATGTTCAGCCCTGGTTGAGAGTCTCGTTTGCAAGCACTTCTCAACCTTCTTTAAACCTAGTTCCCTACACTGGGCAGAACATCTGGTTTGCAAGAATGTTCAGCCCTGGTTGAGAGTCTCGTTTGCAAGCACTTCTCAACCTTCCTTATACCTTGTTCCCTACATCTCCCCCTTTCTTTTCTTGCAGGTGCTGAATAAGCGCTTGAATACGCAAAGCTTTTTTTTTTAAATTGTTTCCCTTTTCGCTAGCGCCAGTAGACTATAAAAGCAATAAAACATGAAGCAACAATTAACAAAGTTTACAAAGGATGTTTTTAACAATGTAGATATATGCCCTAAAGGATTAAGGTTATCTAATCTTTCTTGAAGACTCTTTAGTATATCAGAACCAAGAATATTAGGCAGCGTCTAACTAAAAGTTGACAATATAGTTTGTTCCAGTTTTATAATTTTAGCAGTTAAATTTTGGTGTCCCACCAAAGACCTTTTCATTTTTTTCCAACCCTCACTCATATTAAAAGGAACAGGGGTTACACATAGGTGAGATGAGTTCCAATCACATTTTAACACACTCCTTGTAGCTAACACAGTCACTTGATCTCCTAACCAGGAAACAGTATGTTGTAAATTCAATACATCAGTAGCCAATTGAGAGTCTAAATCATGCTGTTGTTGCCACAATAAATGAGCATCCTTATGCCACTCCCTGACAAAATCAGCAGTCTGGATGCCCTGATGCAAAGCAAGACCTGCTACAGTTGCTGTTGCTGTTACTGAAGCCACGGCGAGAATTGATGCGATGACAATGCCAAGCATTTTTTGAGATCGATGGAGAAGAGTTTGCACAGCATTCACAAGATGAGTGACAGCAAAAGAGTCCGACCAAGGTCGAGTAAGATTAACAGGCAACCAGAGTTCAGTCCGTGCTTTCACAATGACCAAAGAGTAATTACTTGTTTTTAACATTTTCCCACCAGGAACAGTTTATACATTGAGTCAAGTTACAATCAGAACATGATATAACTCCCAAAATTTTATTTCAAATCCATTGCCCATACAGTAAAGAATAAGGAAATTTTACACATGCTATAGCAGAGTAAGATTTATTAATATGCAAATGAACTTGAAATGGCCCCTTAGTGATATCACACCTTTTTCCCCCTTTCTTATTTTTTCAATGTATTTTCGAAGAGTCCGATTAGCTCTTTCAATTATAGCTTGTCCTTGACTATTATAAGGAATACCAAAAGTGTGCTTAATATGATATTGTTCTAAAAATTGAGATAATTTAGAGGATTGATATGCGGGAGCATTATCAGTTTTTAATTTTATAGGTATGCCCATAATAGCAAAACAAAATAATAAATGAGTAATAACAGAATCTGCCTTTTTTGAACTTAAAGCTGTAGCCCATTGAAAATGAGAATAAGTATGTATAGTATGATGAACATATTTCTGCTTACCGAATGAAGAAATAAAAACAACATCTATTTGCCAGATTTGGTTAGATTGTAGTCTTCTGGGATTTACTCCAGGAGGGGCAAAGGGCAAAATAAACGGTGCACATATGGAACAAGAACGAACAATGCGTTGAGCTTGTTTTCGTGTTAACGAATAAGTTTTTTGTAACCCTTTAGAATTAGTATGATGTAAGCAATGTTTTTGTGTTGCAGACTGTAAAGGATAAAGTAAGGCATCAATATTTGCATTTTCTTGAGATAATGGTCCGGGGAGAGAAGAATGAGCTCGTATATGAGTAAAAAAGACAGGGTTAGTTCGCCTAATTAATAATTGTTGAACCTGAAAAAATAATTTATCAATATTAGTTTTTAAAATTACCAGTAGAGTGGCTTTAGGAAGATAAATACATGAAAAGACTGCATATTTAGAATCAGAAACAATATTAATAGGAATATCAAAAAAATCCTGTAATGCCAAACAAATGGCCCAAAGTTCAGCAGGCTGCACAGAAGAAAAGGAATGTGGAACAACTTTAGAAGTAGTATCAGTCCAATAGCCAGCAGTATTTTTATTGGCATCTGTAAAAATAGTTTTTTCTTCAACTGGAATATTAGATATAGGAGATTTACAAACCATTGATGTATGTCGAAGAAAATCTATCATTTTAGATTGAGGATATAGATTAGAAAAAGTCCCTGAATAAGATGCAAGAGCTATCTGCCAATTTTTATTAAACTGTAAGCAATTAGAAATTTGGGTGGAAGTTGAGTAATAATTGTTTGAGGGTCACTTTCAATTAACTGAGTAATATGGCCTCGACCTTTTAAAATAAGGAAAACAATTTTATCTATATAAGTAGTAAGCTTTTTTGTATAGTTATTGGGTAAAAATACCCACTCAATCAACCCTGCAGATTGAGCAATAACTCCAGTAGGAGAATAGGGAGTATGGAACACTATGAAATATATAGGTTGATCCTGTTGTAGATAAGTAAGAAACCCTTTATTTAACCGTTGCTCTACAAAGTGTAATTTTTCTTTTGCTTGAGAAGTAAGAGATCGAGGACTGTTAAGAGCAGTATCACCCTCTAAAGTAGAAAATAAATGACGCAATTGATGTGTAGGAATCCCTAACATGGGACGTAACCAGTTAATATCACCCAAAATCTTCTGAAAATCATTAAGAGTTTTCAAATTATTTCGTCTAATTTGGACTTTTTGAGGTTTTATTTTTTGTCATTTCAAAATAGCACCTAAATATGAAATAGGAAATTCAGTTTGAATTTTTTCAGGAGCAATTTGAAGATTAAAATCACTTAAAGCTTTTTTTACATGAATAAAAAATGTATCTAGTTCTTCTTTACTAGGAGCTGCCAATAGAAGATTATCCATATAATGATATAGAAGACAATTAGAAAATTGTTGTCTCACAGTAATAAGAGCACGATTAACAAACTCCTGACAAAGTGTAGGGCTATTAATCATTTCTTGAGGCAACACTGTCCATTGATAACGTTTTACGGGCTGCCCATGATTATACACTGGAATAGTAAAAGCAAATTTATTTTTATCTTTTATTTGCAAAGGAATATTAAAAAAGCAATCCTTCAAATCTAAAACCATCAAAGACCAATCCTGTGGAATCAAAGCAGGAGAAGGGAGACCTAATTGCAAAGCTCCCATAGGTTCTATACATTTGTTAACTGCCCTTAAATCAGTCAACATTTTCCATTTACCAGATTTTTTTTAAATGACAAAAACAGGAGAATTTCAAGGAGACGTAGAAGGTTTAATATGGCCAGATTGAAGCTGTTCTTTTACTAATTGTTCTAAAGCCTCGAGCTTTACTTTTGGAAGTGGCCACTGCTCAACCCATTTAGGGACATCAGTTAACCATTTTAATGGGAGAGCTCGAGGAATCTGAGCAGTGGCTACAAGTTTTCCCACGAAATGGTGAGTGTTGTTCCTAAAGAAAATAAAAGATCTCTTTTCCAGATATTAATAGGTATATTAACAATGTAAAAAGAAATAGATACTTTCTTTCCATTAGACAATTGGCATGACAAAGGTTGAGTGCTTTTCCACACATCTGCTATTGATCCTAAGCCTGTTAAAACAAGAGGAATTTTTTTTTTTTTTTTAGTCATTAGGCCACTGCTGGAGAGAAATAACTGAAACATCTGCTCCTGTATCCACTAATCCTTTAAACTGTTTATCTTTAATAATCAGTGACATTAAAGGACGAGAGTCATTAATAAGCATTTTTTAAAATATACTTTTTTTTATACTTTTAAAACTATTGACTCTCTCTCCCTATCTCAGCCTTGTTGGCAGCTACTAGAAATAGGGAGGCGTAAGGTGGTGCAGAAGGGTTAACAGCCTTGGAAGTTTATTTTTTATTTAATAAAACCTTTTAAAAAGCAGCAGTCATTGCTTTTACAGAATCTGAATCCTCCCCAGAACTCACGTATCTATCTGGCTCAGTGGATGAATCTGTACTATCATCCGGAGGTTTGGGCGGAGGCCGAGGTGAAGCCCCCTCCTCAAGATAACATGAGACGGCCTCACTATTAGCAGCCATTAATTTTAGAGCCTGCGTTACAGCGCTACATAGAGTCCACAGCCTTAAAGGAATCACGTTTCTTTTTTGATGCTGCCTTCTTAACTCTTTTTGCACCACTTTCCATTCCTTCAAATTTAGCTGTACTTCTGTTTGATATTGAAACCAATAGCAATGCTGCTCTATAAGACACAACAACTCACTCAAGCGGCGAGTAGACGTTTTAATTCCTATAGAATGCAGGAGCCCCTTAACCAGCTCCATATATTGTGACTTTAAAGACGGGGAATTCCCCATAGTTTTTTCTTTTTTTTTTTCTTTTTTTTTTTTTTTTCTCTTATTTTTTTTTTCTCGGAAGTCCCCCTTTCAGCGTTTTGTCCCAGGGTGCTTACCCTTTCGGTTCCATCATGCCCCACGCTGGGCGCCAGATGCCGTCGACGGAATGACACACCAACACTGCAGAGTGGTTTAAATCTTTATATTTTAACACTTGCTTCTTACAACTGCTTAATTTTATATCCCTTGCACAACAACCTACAGGGCAAGCTGCCAAGCACTATGATTCAGAGACTATACAGTGCGCAGGCGCAGGGAGAGATAACCTTTACCTTGGCTTATTTACTGCAGCTAAGACTTTGTTTTGGGGAACTTCCTTATCAACTTAGAATCCGTTTTGTCCCAAGGTCTGTTCCTTTTGAGGAATCAGAGAAACATCCTTGTGTGCAAGCAATGTTCTTTTCCCATGGGAACAAACAGGATTTTTAGCTGAACATCTCGTTTGCAAGAATGCTCAGCCCTGGTTGAGAGTCTCGTTTGCAAGCACTTCTCAACCTTCCTTATACCTTGTTCCCTACAGGTAACAGGATCATATATACCAAAATTTACCTTAAACGTAAATGGGATAAATGCTCCAACCAAAAGATACAGATTGAATGAATGGATACAAAAAGAAGACCCCCCCCCACCCCATACATACTGTCTACAAGAAACCCACCTCAGACCTAGGAATAAATGCAGATTGAAAGTGAGAGCCTGGAAAAAGAAACTGCTACAAGTAGAAATCAAAGGAAAGCAGAAGCAGCAATACTTATCTTAGACTAAATAGACTTTAAAATAAAGATATTTGTAAGACACAAAGAAGGGACACTACATAATGATCAAGGGATCAGTTCAAGAAGATATAACAACTACAAATATTTGTACTGCCTCCTGTGAAACCTGCATGCAGGTCAAGAAGCAACATTCAGAACTGGACATGGGACAACAGACTGGCTCCAAATTCAGAAAGGAGTATGTCAAGGCTGTATATTGTCATCCTGCTTATTTAACTTATATGCAGGGTACATCAAGTGAAATGTCAGGCTGGATGAGGCATAAGCTGGAATCAAGATTGCCAGGAGAAATATCAATAACCTCAGACATGCAGAATACACTACCCTTATGGCAGAAAGCGAAGAGGAACTAAAGAGCCTCTTGATGAAGGTGAAAGAGGAGA
This sequence comes from Ovis canadensis, assembly GCF_042477335.2. Classification (NCBI taxonomy): domain Eukaryota; kingdom Metazoa; phylum Chordata; class Mammalia; order Artiodactyla; family Bovidae; genus Ovis; species Ovis canadensis. Next base: position 68,916,155 of record NC_091727.1, read on the forward strand.
GTAAAAAAGCTGGCTTAAAACTCAACATTCATAAAACTAAGATCATGGCATCCAGTCCTATCACTTCATGGCAAATTTGCTGTAGTCCATGGTGTCACAAAGAGCGACCAAATTAAAAACCCAAAACAGGAGCACCTCAATACATAAGGCAAATACTAATATCTATTAAAGGAGATACTGACAGTAACACAATAATATTTCAGGACTTTAATACCTCACCCACACCAATGGACAGATCATCCAGACAAAAAATTAATAAGGAAACATAGGCTTTAAATGATACATTGGACCAGTTGGACCTAACTGATACCTACATGGCATTTCATCTGAAAACAGTGGACTTCACTTTTTTCTCAAGTGCATATGGAATATTCTCCAGGGTAGATTATATCTTGGGCCAAAAACCAAGCCTTCTTAAATTTTTAAAAATTGAAATTACTTCAGGTATCTTCTCTGACCACAGCACTGTAAGATTAGATATCAACTATAGAGAAAATGACTATAGAAACACAAACACATGGAGGCTAAACAACAAGCTTCTGAATAACCAACAGATCACTGAAGAAAATATCCCTAGAAACAAATGACAATGAAAACATGACAATTCAAGACCAATGGAATGTAGTAAATCAATGCTAAGCTGGAAACTTATAGCAATGCAAGCCTACCTCGAGAAACAAGAGAGGCAAACAAACAAACAAACAAACAAACAAAAAACAAACAAACAAACAAAAAAACTAACTTTACACCTAAAGCAACTACAAAAAGAAAAAAAAATCATCCCAAAGTTAGTAAGTGGAAAGAAATTATAAAAAATCTGAGAAAAAAATAAATGAAAAAGAAATAAAGGAGATAATAGCAAAGATCAATAAAACTAAAAGCTGGTTTTTCAAGAAGATAAACAAAACTGACAAACCATTAGCTAAGACTAATCATGAAAAAAGGGAGAAGACTTAAGCCAATAAAATTAGAAATGACAAAGGAGAAGTTACAATGGAAAACACAGATACACAAAGGATTATAAGACACTACTATGAACAATTATAAGTCAATAAAATGGACAACCTGGAATAAATGGACAATTTCTTAGAAAACTTTAACCTTATAAACCTGAGCCAGGAAGAAATAGAAAATATAACCAGACCAATCACAAACACAGAAGTGAAACTGTAATAAAACATCTTTGAACAAACAAAAACCCAGTGCCAAATTGCTTCACAGGTGAATTCTACCAAAAGCTTATAGGAGAGCTAACACCTACTTTGCTCAAATTCTTCCAGCAAACTACAGAGGAAGGAAAACACCCAAATTCATTATATGAGGCCACCATTACCCTAATACAAAAACCAGACAAAGATACCACAAAAAAGAAAATTACACATCAATATCACTGATGATGTGACTCCTCCTTTGCCCTTGGATGTGGGGTATGCTTTATAGCTGGGATCCAACATTCTCCTGCCGATCGTTGCTCAGCAGCTAGTTGCACTTTTGGAGTTTTCACAGGAGAAGCTGAACACATGTCCTTCTACTCCACCATCTTAACATCTTTATGACAAACTACTTCAGTGTTCTTCCCTTGAGAACTCTGTGAACATACTTGATGAACAGTATGAAAAGGTAAAAATGTATGACACTAAAAGATGAACTCCCAGGTCAGTAAGTACCCAATATGCTACTAGAGAAGAGTGAAGAAATAGTTCCAGGAGGAATGAAGAGGCTGAGCCAAAGTGGTAACAATGCCTAGGTGTGGATGTGTCTGGTGGTGAAAGTAACGTCTGATGTTGTAAGAACAATATTGCATAGGAATCTGGAATGTTAGGTCCATGAAACAAAGTAAGTTGGAAGTGGTCAAACAGGAGATGGCAAGAGTGAACATCGACATTTTAGGAATTAGTGAACTAAAATGGACTAGAATGAGCAAATTTAATTCATGACCATTATACCTACTACTGTGGGGAAAGAATGCCTTAGAAGAAATGGAGTAGCTCTCATAGTAAACAGGAGTCCAAAATGCATAACTTGCATGCAATATCAAAAACAGCAGAATGATCACAGTTCGTTTCCAAGGCAAACCATTCAATATCAGAGTAATCCAAGTCTATGCCCCAACCACTAATGCCAAAGAAGCTGAAGTTGAATGGTTATATGAAGACCTACAAGACCTTCCAGAATTAACACCCAAAAAGACTGTTGTTTTCATCATAGGGGACTGGAATGCAAAAGTAGGAAGTCAAGACATAACTGGAGTAACAGGCAACTTTGGCGTTTAAATACAAAATGAAGGAAGGAAAAGGCTAATAGAGTTTTGCCAAAAGAATACACTGGTCATAGCAAACACCCTCTTCCAACAACACAAGAGAAGACTCTACACATGGGCATCATCAGATGGTCAATACCAAAATCAGACTGATCATATTCTTTGCAGCCTGAGATGGAGTAGTTTGATACAGTCAGCAAAAACAAGATTGAGAGCTGACTGTGACTCAGATCATGAACTTCTTATTGCAAAATTCAGACTTGAATTGAAAAAAATAGGGAAAACCACTAGGCCATTCACGTATCACCTAAATCAAATTCTTTATGATATACAGTAAAGGGGACTTCCCTATAGCTCTGATGGTAAAGAATCTGACTGCAATTCAGGAGATCCGGGTTTGATCCCTGGGTCAGGAAGATCACCTAGAGAAGGAAACAGCAACCCACTCCAGTATTATTGCCTGGAGAATCCCATGGACAGAGGAGGCTAGAGGGCTACAGTCCATGGGGTTGCAAAGAGTAGGACATAAATAAGTGACTAAAACTCACACACATACAATAAAGGGACAGCTAGATTCAAGGAACAAGAACTGATAGAGTTTCTGAAGAAATATGGATGGAGGGTCAAAACACTGTACAGGAGACAGTAATCAAAACCATTTCCAAGAAAAAGAAATGCAAAAAGGGAAAATGGTTTTCTGAGGAGGACTTACAAGTAGCTGAGAAAAGAAGTGAAAGGCAAAGGAGATAAGGAAAGATATACCCATCTGTATGAAGGGTTCCAAAGAACAGCAGGGAGAGATGAGAAGGCCTTTCTAAGTGAAAAATGCAAAGAAATAGAGGAAAACAATAAAATGGGAAAGACTAGAGACCACTTCAAGAAAATTAGAGACACCAAGGGAACATTTCATGCATAGCGAGTGGAGGTGATGGAATTCCAGTTGAGCTGCTTCAAATCCTGAAAGATGATGCTGTGAAAGTGCTGCACTCAATATACCAGCAAACTTGGAAAACTCAGCAGTGGCCACAGGACTGGAAAAGGTCAGTTTTCATTCCAATCCCAAAGAAAGGCAATGCCAAAGAATGCTCAAACTACCACACAATTGCGCTCATCTCACATGCTAGTAAAGTAATGCTTAAAATTCTTCAAGCCAGGCTTCAGCAATATGTGAACCGTGAACTCCCTGATGTTCAAGCAGGTTTTAGAAAAGGCAGAGGAACCAGAGACCAAATTGCCAACATCCGCTGGATCATGGAAAAAGCAAGAGAGTTCCAGAAAGACATCTATTTCTGCTTTATTGACTATGCCAAAGCCTCTGGCTGTGTGGATCACAATAAGCTGTGGAAAATTCTGAAGGAGATGGGAATACCAGACCACCTAACCTGCCTCTTGAGAAACCTGTATGCAGGTCAGGAAGCAACAGTTAGAACTGGACATGAACAACAGACTGGTTCCAAATAGGAAAAGGAGGACGTCAAGGCTGTATATTTTCACCCTGCTTATTTCACTTATATGCAGAGTACATCACGAGAAACACTGGACTGGAAGAAACACAAGCTGGAATCAAGATTGCCAGGAGAAATATCAATCACCTCAGATATGCAGATGACACCACCCTTATGGCAGAAAGTGAATAGGAGCTAAAAAGCCTCTTGATGAAAGTGAAAGAGGAGAGCAAAAAGTTGGCTTAAAGCTCAACATTCAGAAAATGAAGATCATGGCATCCGGTCCCATCACTTCATGGGAAATAGATGGGGAAACAGTAGAAAAAGTGTCAGACTTTATTTTTTTGGGCTCCAAAATCACTGCAGATGATGACTACAGCCATGAAATTAAAAGACGCTTACACCTTGGAAGAAAAGTTATGACCAACTTAGATAGCATATTCAAAAGCAGAAACATTACTTTGCCAACTAAGGTCCATCTAGTCAAGGCTACGGTTTTTCCAGTAGTCATGTATGGATGTGAGAGTTGGACCGTGAAGAAGGCTGAGCACCGAAGAATTGATGCTTTTGAACTGTGGTGTTGGAGAAGACTCTTGAGGGTCCCTTGGACTGCAAGAAGATCCAACCAGTCCATTCTGAAGGAGATCAACCCTGGGATTTCTTTGGAAGGAATGATGCTAAAGCTGAAGCTCCAGTACTTTGGCCACCTCATGTGAAGAGTTGACTTATTGGAAAACACTCTGATGCTGGGAGGGATTGGGGGCAGGAGAAGGGGACGACCGAGGATGAGATGGCTGGATGGCATCACTGACTCGATGGATGTGAGTCTGAGTCAACTCTGGGAGTTGGTGATGGACAGGGAGGCCTGGTGTGCTGCGACTCATGGGGTTGCAAAGAGTCAGACACGACTGAGTGACTGAACTGAACTGAACTGAAGGGAACATTTCATGCAAAGATGGGCACATAAAGGACGCAAGTGGTATGGACCTAACAGAAGCAGAAGATAATAAGAAGACATGAAAAGAATACAAAGAAAAAACTGAAAGTTGCTCAGTCGTGTCTGACTCTTTGTGATCTCATGAACTAGACAGCCTATGGAATTCTCCAGGCCAGAAACTCTAGTGGGTAGCCTTTCCCTTCTCCAGGGTATCTTCCCAACCCAGGGATTGAACCCAGGTCTCCAGAATTTCAGGCAGATTCTTTACTGGCTGATCCACAAGGGAACCCCAAAGAATAAAAAGAAGAACTATACAAAAAAGATGTTAATGACCCATATAAAAACGATGATGTGATTACTCACCAATAGCCAGACATCCTACAGTGCGAAGTCAAGTGGGCTTTAGGAAGTATCACTATGATGAACGCTAGTGGAGGTGATGGAATTCCAGCTGAGCTATTTCAAATTCTAAAAGATGATGCTGTTAAAGTGCTGCACTCGTTGCACTCAATATACTAACAAAAGTGGAAAACTCAGCAGTGGGCCAGAACTGGAGAAGATCAGTTTTCATTCCAATCTCAAAGAAAAGCAATGCCAAAGAATGTTCAAACTACCACACAGTTGCACTCATTTCACATGCTAGCAAGGTAATGCTCAAAATTCTCAAAGTTAGGCTTCAATAGTATGTGAACCAAGAACTTCCAGATGTTCAAGCTGGATTTAGGAAACGGTAGAGGAACCAGAGATCACATTGCCAATATTCGTTGGATCGCAGAAAAAGAAAGAGAATTCCAGAAAAACATCTATTTCTACTTCATTGACAATGCTAAAAACTCTGATCAAAATAAACTGTGGAAAATTCTTAAAGAGATGGGAATACCAGAGCATCTTACCTACCTCCTGAAAAACCTGTATTTTTGCAAGTCAAGAAGCAACAGAACCAAACATAGCACGAAGGACTGGTTCCAAATTTGAAAATGAGTACATCAAGGTTGTATATTGTCACCCTGCTTATTTAACTTATATGCAGAGTACATCATGTGAAATGCCAGGCTGGATGAAGCACAAGTTGGAATCAAGACCGCTAGGAGAAATATCAATAACCTCAGATATAAGGAGGACACTGCCTTTATGGCAGAAAGTGAAGAGGAACTAAAGAGCCTCTTGATGAAAGTGAAAGAGGAGAGCAAAAAAGCTGGCTTAAAACTCAACATGAAAAAAAAAAAAATGAAGATCATGGCATCCAATCCCATCACTTCATGGCAAATAGAGGGGAAACAATGGAAACAGTTACAGACTTTGTTTTCTTGGGTTCTAAAATCAGTGCAGATGTTGACAGCAGCCATGAAATTAAAAGATGTTTGCTCCATGGAAAAGCTATGACAAACATAGATAGCATATATAAAAAGAGACATTACTTGGTCAACTAAGGTCCATATATTCAAAGCTATGGTTTTTTCATTAGTCATGTATGGATCTGAGATTTGGACCATAAAGAAGGCTGAGTGCTGAAAAACTGATGTTTTTGAAGTATGGTGTTAGAGAAGACTCTTGAGAGTCCCTTGGATTGCAAGATCAAAACAATCAATCCTAAAGGAAATCAGTCCTGAATATTCATTGCAAGGACTGATGCTGAAGCTGAAGCTCCAGGACCTGGCCACCTGATGCAAAGATCTGACTCTTGGAGAAGACCCAGATGCTGGGAGAGATTGAAGGCAGGATGAGAAGGGGATGACAGAGGATGCGATGGTTGGATGGCATCACCATCTCAATGGACATGAGTTTGAGCAAGCCCTGGGAGATGCTGAAGGACAGGGATGCCCGGGGTCATAAAGAGTCAGACATGACTGAGCAAAAACAATCATTGATGAAAACAGACGTAAAAATCCTCAACAAAATCTTAGCAAATACAATCTAGTAACACATTAAAAAGATCATACATCATGATCAAATGGGCTTTATCCCAGGGGTGCAAGCATTCTTTATTATACACAAATAATCAGTGTGATATACCAGATTAACAAATTGAAAGATATGATCAACTCAATAGATGCAAAGGAAGCTTTTGACAAAATTCAACACCCATTTATGATTGGAAAAAAAAAAACTCTCCAGAAAGTAAGCATAGAAGGAACATATCTCAACATAATAAAGGCCATATATAATAAACCCGCAGTAAACATTATTCACAATGGTGAAAAAAAGAAAGCATTTCCTCTAAAAACCAGGAACAAAATAAGGGAGCCCACTCTCGCCACTATTATTGACCATAGTTTTGGAAGTCCTAGCCATGACAATCAGAAAAGAAAAGGAAATAAAAGGAATCAATATTGCAAAAGAAGAAATAAAACTCTCACTATTTGCAGATTACATGAGTCTTTACATAGAAACTCCTAAAGATGCCACCAGAAAATTACTAGTGCTAATCAATGAATATAGTAAAGTCACAAGATATAAAAGTAATACACAGAAATCCTTTGCATTTGTATACACTAAAAAAGAAAAATCAGAAAGAGAAATTAAAGAAACAATCCCATTCACCATTGCAAAAAAACAAGAAAATACTTAGGAATAATTTTACCAAAATAGAAAAAAGACCTGTATGCACAAAACTATAAGATATTGATGAAAGAAATTAAGCAGAACAACAACAGATGGAGAGATATAACATGTTCTTTGATTGGAAGAATCAATATTATGAAAATGATTATACTATTCAAAGCAATCTATAGATTCAATGCATTTCCTATCAAACTACCAATGGTGTTCTTCACATATCTAGAATAAATAATTTCAAAATTTGCATGGAAACACAAAAAAACTTGAATAGCGAAAGCAATCTTGAGAAAGAAGAATGGAAATGGAGTAATCACCCTTCCTGACTTCAGACTATACTACAAAACTACAGTCATCAAGACAGTATGGTATGAATACAAAAACAGAAATATAGACCAATGGAACAAGATAGAGAAACCAGAGATAAACCCATGTACTTATGGGTACCTTATTTTTAACAAAGGAGATTAGAATATACAATGGTGCAAAAATAGTCTCTTTAATAAGTGGTGCTGGCAAAACTGGACAGCTATATGTAAAAGAATGAAATTAGAACACTTCCTAACACCGCACACAATGATAAACTCAAAATGGATTAAAGACCTAAATGTAAGACCAGAAACTATAAGACTCTAGAGGAAAACATAGACAGAACAAAATAAGACATAAATCACAGTAGGATCCTCTATGATTCACCCCCTAGAGTAATGGAAATAAAAATAAAAATAAACAAGTAGGACCTAATTAAACTTAAAAGCTTTTGCACACGAAAAGAAAATGTTCACAATCAGAGAAAATAATAGGAAATGAAACAACTGACAAAGGATTAATTTCCAAAATATACAAGCAGCTATACAAGTCAATAGAAGGAAAACAAACCACCGAATCAAAAGTGGGGAAAAGACCTAAACAGACATTTCTGCAAAGAAGACGTACAGGTGGCTAACAAACACATGAAAAGATACTCAACATTGTTAATTATTAGAGAAATGCAAATCAAAAATACACTGAGGTATCACCTCACATTGGTCAGAATGACCATAATCAAAATGTCTACAATCAATAAATGTTGGAGAGGATGTGGAGAAAAGGAAACCCTCTTGCACTGTTGGTGGGAATGTAAATTGATACAGCCACTATGGAAGACAGTATGGAGACTCCTTAAAAACACTAGGAATAAAACCACCATAAGACCCAGCAATCCCACTACTAGGCATATACCCTGAGGAAATCAAAATGGGAAAATACACATGTACCCCAGTGTTCCTTGCAGCACTATTTAGAAAAGCTAGAACATGGAAACAACCTAGAAGTCCATCGACAGATGAATGGATAAAGAAGTTCAAGTACTTATATACAATGGAATGTTACTCAGCCGTAAGAAGGAACATATTTGAGTCAGTTCTTGAGGTGGATGAACCTAGAGCCTATTACACAGAGTGAAGTATGTCAGATAGAGAAAAACAAATGTTGTATACTAACGCATATATATGGAATCTAGAAAGAAGATACTGATGAAATTATTTGCAAGGCATCAATGGAGAACCAGACATAGACAACAGACTTATGGGCATGGTAGGGGCAGGGGGTGGAAGGAGAGGGTGGGATGTACGGAGAGAGTAACATGGAAACTTACATTACCATATGTAAAATAGATAGCAAATGGGAATTTGCTGTATGACTCAGGAAACTCAAACCAGGGCTCTGCAACAGCCTAGGGGTGGGATGGGGAGGGAGATATGAGGCAAGTTCGAGACGGAGGGGACATATGTATACCTATGGCTGATTCATGCTGATGTTTGGCAGAAACCAACACAATTCTGTACAGCAATTATCCTTCAACTAAAAAAATAAATTTAAAATAAAAAAGACAGTATGATACCAGCAGAAAAAAGAAATATAGACCAATGGAATAAGATAGAAAGCCTGAAAATAAATTCACACACCTATGGTCACCTTATCTTTAACAAAGGAGGCAAAATATAAAATAGAGAAGTCTCTTCAATTAGTGGTTTTGGGAAAATCGGTCAACTCTGTGTAAAAGAATTAAAATAGAACTTCCATATGACCCAGCAATCCCACTGCTGGGCATACATACGAGGAAACCAGAATTGAAAGAGACACATGTACCCCAATGTTCATCACAGCACTGTTTATAATAGCCAAGACATGGAAGCAACCTAGATGTCCATCAGCAGATGAATGGATAAGAAAGCTGTGTTGCATATACACAATGCAATATTACTCAGCCATTAAAAAGAATACATTTGAATCAGTTCTAATGAGGTGGATAAAACTGGAGCCTATTATACAGAGTGAAGTAAGCCAGAAAGTAAAACACCAAAGGAACCAGAGATCAAATTGCCAACATCTGCTGGATCATGGAAAAAGCAAGAGAGTTTCAGAAAAACATCTATTTCTGCTTTATTGACTATGCCAAAGCCTTTGACTGTATGGATCACAATAAACTGTGGAAAATTCTGAAAGAGATGGGAATACCAGACCACCTGACCTGCCTCTTGAGAAACCTATATGCAGGTCAGGAAGCAACAGTTAGAACTGGACATGGAACAACAGACTGGTTCCAAATAGGAAAAGGAGTACATCAAGGCTATATACGGGAGAAGGCAATGGCATCCCACGCCAGTACTCTTGCCTGGAAAATCCCATGGACGGAGGAGCCTGGTGGGCTGCAGTTCATGGGGTCGCGAAGAGTCGGACATGACTGAGCGACTTTACTTTCATTTTCATGCACTGGAGAAGGAAATGGCAACCCACCCCAGTGTTCTTGCCTGGAGAATCACAGGGATGGGAGCCTGGTGGGCTGCCATCTCTGAGGTCGCACAGAGTCAGACACGACTGAAGCAACTTAGCAGCAGCAGCAGCAAGGCTGTATATTGTCACCCTGCTTATTTAACTTCTATGCAGAGTACATCACGAGAAATGCTGGACTGGAAGAAGCACAAGCTGGAATCAAGATTGCCAGGAAAAATATCAATAACCTCAGATATGCAGATGACACCAACCTTATGGCAGAAGGTGAAGAGGAACTAAAAAGCCTGTTGATGAAAGTGAAAGAGGAGAGTGAAAAAGTTGGCTTAAAGCTCAACATTCAGAAAACGAAGATCATGGCCTCTGGTCCCATCACTTCATGGGAAATAGATGGGGAAACAGTGGAAACAGTGTCAGACTTTATTTTGGGGGGCTCCAAAATTACCGCAGATGGTGATTGCAGCCATGAAGTCAAAAGATGCTTACTCCTTGGAAGAAAAGTTATGACCAACCTAGATAGCATATTCAAAAGCAGAGACATTACTTTGCCAACAGAGGTCTATCTAGTCAAGGCTGTGGTTTTTCCAGTGGTCATGTATGGATGTGAGAGTTGGACTGTGAAGAAAGCTGAGTGCCGAAGAATTGATGCTTTTGAACTCTTTAGAGTCCCTTGGACTGCAAGGAGATCCAACCAGTACATCAGTACAACCAGTAGATCAGTACAACCAGTAGATCAGTTCTGGGTGTTCATTGGAAGGACTGATGCTGACACTGAAACTCCAGTACTTTGGCCACCTCATCAGAAGAATTGACTCATTGGAAAAGACCCTGATGCTGGGAGGGATTGGGGGCTGGAGGAGAAGGGGACAACAGAGGATGAGATGACTGGATGGCATCACTGACTCGATGGACATGAGTTTGAGTGAACTCCGGGAGTGGGTGATGGACAGGGAGGCCTGGCGTGCTATGATTCATGGGGTCGTGAAGAGTCGGACATGACTGAGTGACTGAACTGAACTGATACATGGAATTTAGAAAGATGGTAATGATAACCCTATATGAGACACAGCAAAAGAGACACAGGTGTATATAACAATATTTTGGACTCTGTGAGAGAAGGCGACAGTGGGATGATTTGAGAAAATAGAACTGAAACGTGTATATTATCATATGTGAAACATATCATATAGTGAATCAGTCCAGGTTTGATGCATGAGACAGGGTGCTCAGGGCTGGTGCACTGGGATGACCCAGAGGGATGTGATGGGGATGGAGGTGGGAGGGGGGTTCAGGATGGGGAACACATGTACACCCATGGCTGATTCATGTCAATGTGTGGCAAAACCACTACAATACTGTAAAGTAATTAGCCTCCAATTAAAATAAATAAATTAAAAAAATAAAATGCCAAAAAAAAAAAGAGAGAAATTTGGAGGACTCACACTCTTGACATCAAAATTTAAAACAAAGATATGGTCATCAAAGCAAGTGTGGTACTGGCAGAGGAACTGACAAACAAATCAGTGGGACAGAATTAAAAGTACAGAAATAAATCCATACCTCTATGATCAACTGGTTTTTGACAATCATGTCAAGGCTATTCAATGGCATAAGAATAGTCTCTTCTATAAATGATGCTGGGACATCTTCATAGCCACATGCAAAAGAATGAATCTGGATTCCTCCCTCACTCCATGTACAAAAATTAACTCAAAATGGACCAAAGATCTAATCATATTTAATAAAAGGTAAAAATTATAAAAATCTTTTAGAAGAAAATACAGGGGTAAATCTCTATGGCCTTGCATTTAGCAATGGGTGCTTCTATATATGATACCAAAAAGCAGGCAAAAGTAAAAATATAGGTAAGTTGAACTTTATCAAAATTAAAGATTTTATGTATCAAATGACAGGATTCCCAGGTAGCTCAGTGGTAAAGAATCCACTTGCCAATGTAGGAGACGCTGGAGATGTGGGTTTGATCCCTGGGTCAGGAAGATCCCCTGGAGGAGGGAATGGCAACCCACTCCAGTATTCTTGCTGGGACAATGCCACGGACAGAGGAGCCTGGTGGGCTACAGTCCATGAGGTCGCAGAGTCAGATACGACTGAGCAACTGAGCAGATATCAAATTATACTATCAAAGAAGTGAAAAGATAACACACGGAATGGGAGAAAGTATCTGCAAATCATCTATCTGATAAGGGTTGAATATTCAAAATACATAAGGAAATCTTATAATTCAAAAACAAAAAGATAAATAACCCAGTTAAAAATGTGCAAAGGACTTAAATAGATATTTCTTTAAAGAAGATATACAAATGACCAACAAATACATGAAAAGATAATCTATTCCATCAGTCATCAGGGATATGCAAATCAAAATCACAATAAGATACTACTTCATAGCCACTCTGATGGCTATAATTTAAAAAGGAAAATAAGTTTTGGTGAGGATGTGGAATATTACTCAGTCATAAATAAGAATGAATTTGAGTCAGTCCTAGTAAGGTGGATGAATCTAGAGCCTGCTATACAGAGTGAAGTCTGAAACAGAAAAATAAGTATCATATATTAAAGCATATATATGGAATCTAGAAAAATGGTATTGATGAACCTACTTGCAGGGAAGGAATGGAGATGCAGACATAGAGGACGGACTTGTGGACACAGTAGGGGAAAGAGAGAGTGGGAAGAATGGAGAAAGTAGCACTGATATACATACACTATAATGTGTAAAATAGATAGCTAGTGGGAAGTTTCTATATGACACAGGGAGCCCAGCCTGGTGCTATGTAGTGATCTAGAGGGGTAGGATGGGGTAAGGAAGGGAGACTCAAGAGGGAGATGATATATGTATAATTATGGCTGATTTGCATTTTTGTACAGCAGAAACCATCACAACATTGTAAAGCAATTTTCCTCCAATTAAAAATTAAATTAAAAAAATAAAAGACTTATTAAGGGGGGGGGGATGACAGGATGGATTGGTGGAGCCAGAAATGGAAATAAAAGCTATCTTACCTTCCTAGTTTTTAAATAATGGTATCTGATGCAAAATGTTAAGGAAAGCACTGTGCAGGCCAAATGAAACACATCTGTAGGCTACATGTGGCCTGTGAGTCACAAGTTTAGACCTCTGTATTGGTTGAAAATAGATGGAGTTAAGTAAGATACTGTGGAGGTTAAAGCATAGACTGAGGAGCTATACTGCCTGGGTTGCCACCCAAGCTTGGACATTTACTAGCTCCATGACTTTAGACAAGTTTCACAATGTCTCTGTGCCTCAGTTTTATTATCTTCAAAATGGTTATAATGATAATGTGTGCCTCATAAGGTTGTTATAAGGATTAAGTTTGTGTGTCTGTGTATGTTTGTGTGTGTGCAGTCGCTTAAAACAGTGCCTAGAATGTAGTAAATGCCCTGCAAATATGTTAAATAAACAAAATAAATAAGCTTCTTTTCAGCTTTTAATATTATATAACTTAATAAGAACTTGTAGAAAGCTAATTATTAATTTGGTCTCTATATCATTTTGCACATCTGCACAATGGTAATTACTATCTGCAGATAGTAATGATATCTGCTTTGTATGGTTAGTGTTAGTATTAAATAAGTTAATATATTAAAATGTTCATATATCTACAGTACTTAGAACATTGCCTGGCACAGATCAAGTACTATGTAAGTGTTAGCCATTATTAATTTTTAAAATAATTGCTTGGCAAAGCTCATGTAGGTCAGTACTGAAAAACTCCAAAATATGTCTGATATATTTACAATATGGCATTGATCCTAGGAGCAACAATAACAGAGCTGAACTTTTAACCCTTCAATCAATCATTCAAAAGAGCAAAGTGGTGAGCTCTGGAAATAGAAAAACTTCCCAGTCATTGTACAGCCCATTTAATGCACCTGCATATCAGAATGTGATAAAAAATAAATACAGCCTAAATTTGTATCTATGAAGGCAACTAATTGAATTTGTAATAACCTTTCTGTATTTTCCTTAGTAAATCTAAGAAATGGACCAGGAAAGCTCAAACTCTGATGCACAGAATCTATAAGAAACTTCTATATTAGAAAATATAGCTATCTTCTATCTCCCTAGTTAATCCCAGTCTACCTGGAGTAGACTATTGCTTTGTCAAATACATAAGAAACAGAAATTATAAGTGGAGTCAGGTCCTAGGGTTAGAAAAAGCAGGACCTCAACCATAATTTTTAAGAGGAGAAGAATCTGATATAAAGAAATACAGGAGTCTTCGAAGGATTTGAAAGTGAGGGGACGTCCAAAGAGATAAATAGAGGAGTCCTAATGTGAGGGGACTGGAAATATACTGGGACCTCACATTGAATGGATAGGGAACATTATAGGACACAATTTTAAGAATGTTAGAAGTGGGATTCTATACTGAAGTGACAAGATTAGTGGAACTTCCTTTGAGAAGAAATGGGGATTTTTCAATGTGAGAGGCAAAGAGAGAACTCACCATGAGAAAAGCAGAGGTTCTTTTGCAAGGTGACAGGATATACTATGAAGACTCCATTGTGAACTGATAACACTATAGGAGACTGGGGGTAATCCAAGTGGGATAGAGTCTTGGGATTTGCATCTGTAAATACTGTGGAATTCTGAGTTTGAGAGCATGAGATATACTGTGGGAACTATTTTATACACTGGAGGGGATGAAATGTTCCCTGGTGTTATAGGACTGGGTATAAGAGGAGACCCTAGATTTATAAAAGTATGGTCTAATGAGAAGGGACAAGAAATGAGCCTCCCATTGTAAGGAGAGGAAATATTAGAAACCCCTGAAGGAAAGTATGGTGTTTCCCTAGTTTGAGAAGACAAGGGACAAGTGTAATCCTAAAAGAAAGAAAGTGAAAATAATAAGAAACCCCAGAGGAAGAGGATAGCAAAATGTGGGGCTAACAGTGGAAGAGGACTGCAGGAGGTGGGGAGTATATTTCAGAAAAGATAGCAAGAGGAGATCATCATTAGAAAATTAATGGCCTTGGAAGGTGTATAGGGGATATTGTAGGAACCCTTGAAATTGAAAATATTAGTCGCTCAGTTGTGTCTGACTTCTTGCAACCCCATGGACTGTAGCCCACCAGGCTCCTCTGTACATGGGATCCTCCAGGCAAATATATTGGAGTGGGTAGCTATTCCCTTCTCCAGGGGATCTTTCCCACCCAGGGATCAAACCCTAGTCTCCTGCATTGCAGGTGTATTCTTTACTGTCTGAGCCACCAGGGAAGCCCTTGTGGGAGGGTAAACAGGATACCCTAGTGTGAGAAGACAGTGGACAAAGCAGTACCATAGTGTGATAAAAAGCGGGATGACTAGTATGAGGTGTCAGAAAATAATGTGGTGCCATGAATGGGAAGGAGTGAATGTACCTCAAAGCAGGCAGGCAGGAGACTAAGGGGAGCTCCAGTGTGACAAAATCAGGGCTTCTTGTATGAGTAGAAAGGGTGGGATGTATTGTAGGATTCCCATTCCATTAGAGAAGATGAGAAAATGGGGAATGGAAGGGAAACTAATCGAACTTTTAGTTTAGTCCCATAGGGAAAGAGGAATGGAAGGTGCATTACTTTGGGAAAAGGGGAGACTACAGTGGGATAGAACAAGGTGTACTGTGGGGTCCCAAGTGGCAGAAAATCCACTTCAGCTGGCTTGAGAGGATCACTGGAAAAGGAGGAATCCCAGTGTTAGATAAGGGAGAGCTAATAAGAGAGTACAGGAAATATTTGGGGGTTCCTAGTAGGAAGAAATTAGAAAATATGGGGCTCTTAGTTGGGTGAATTGGCGGGACTCATAGTGTAAGTGGCCAGTTTAAGTACACAGGGTACGTTGTTTACTCAACTCGGTAGGATGACAGCCCCTAGAACCAGAGCACAAGGCACAAGTGGTTGTCCTGTTTGAGAAAAGGGGATCCCAGTGGGGAGGGGGGGTGGGAAACGGAAATTCTTGTGGGTATGGCCAGGAAGTAATGTAAGAAACCCTGGCTAGGAGACGATAGCGACATGGTGGGACACTCGTGGGAGGGTGCAAGAAATACTATGGGAAGCCATAGGTTGGAGATCAAGAGATCTCCAGGGAGCTTAAGGAAAACCGCAGTGTGAAGGCTAAGAACACAGGGAACACCAGTGTGAAGGGTAGGGCAGACGGTTATGCTGAAGCATAATTTCCCCACCTTAGGTGCCAGCTCGACTTACCCAGGCAGAGTTCAAAGACGTAGGCATAGTAGGACCAGAGCACGACGAGGACGATAACGAGCACTGGCACCCAGGAAAGTACACGGCGGCAGCACCGTAGCCCCCCGGACAGAGCCATCTTCCAGCCCCGCCGCATCTTAGGCTCGAAGATCGACCGAGCAGGCCTGCTGGCGCTGGGTCGGAATTGCTGGGCAGCGGCTGAGAGGCGGGAAGACGCGCTGTGCGGCGCTCCACTGCCTAGCCTGGCGGGAACAATCTCCCCTAGTCGATACCACCTGTGGGGCTGCAGGCCAGAGTGCACCACACACAATAGGCATGAGTCACGGCGAGGAGGAACAGGCGGCGTTGGAGCGGAAGATGATCCGTCAGGCTGGCGAGGCTGGGCACGCTCAGAGGGAGTGGAGAGTGCAGTCCCTCCTCTTTGCTCCTCTCCCACCCCTTGCCACAGCACTTGATGCAGGGCTAGACCTCTGCAAAACTCTTAAGCAGAAGAAATTTAGGTCCGCCCATCTGCTCTTACTGCACTGCGTTCCCCTCATCTCATCTCCGCTCTGATCTCTTTCTGTTTCTTTGTCCCCTCCCTCCCAACGCCACACACCCACACACGCACGCACACACACACACATTATTGTCTGACACACACGAGCACAAAGACAGGCAGTGTGAAAGATACGAACGGTAGCATCTAATGACTTAAAGATCATCCAGCCCCATACTCCCACTGCTGCTTGAACAACATGCTTAACACGTAGCGCCGCAGTTGCTGCTTGGGTAAGTCCATTGACAGGAAGCTCCCTCCTTTCTCTAGTTCCCTTCCCCCGAGTCAACTTAGTCCATTTATTTTAAGAATAAATAAACATCTTGGTACAGAAAAAAATGGGAGAGATATCAATTTTGTGAGAGGTGAGAGAAAACTACAAGGTAGTGATATTTAAGCTGAGCTTCAGTAATAAATAAGAGTTTGCCTAACAAAAGGGAGGGGAAGGACTTTTCAGACAGAGGAAACAGCATTTGCAAACGCAGAGAGTACCGGGTTTCCCTGGTAGCTCGATCTTAAAGCCTCTGCCTGCAGTGGGGGAGACACGGGTTCCATCCCTGGGTTGGGAAGATCACCTGGAGAAGAAAATGGCAACCTAATCCAGTATTCTTGCCTGGAGAATTCCATGGACAGAGGAGCCTGGGAGGCCACAGTCCATGGGGTCACAAAGAGTTGAGCAGGACTGGGTGATTAACACTCGACACTGGACCCTGGAGAGTAATGAAGATACAAAAGTGTTCAAGGAACAGTCAGCACAGCTTGAGGAGAGAGTATGTGAAGAGGAGAGGTCAGGAATGAGACTGGGAATACAAGTTGTGAGTAGAGTACACCCTGCCAGGGTATGTGGACATAATCCTGTAAAGCAGATTATGAACAACCATTAAAGGACAATGAACTGAACAATCATTAAAAGTTTTGGGACAATGAAAATTACATTATCAAAGCTGTATTTTTGTAAAAGAACTGGCAGGATTTTGTAGAGGGGAACAGCCTGGAAATATACATCAATTAAAAGGCAATTATTTCAACAAGTGTTTCCAGAGTGGTTGCTTTGTGTTAGGTTGCTGCTACCGCTAAGTCGCTTCAGTCCTGTCCGACTCTATGCGACCCCATAGACGGCAGCCCACCAGGCTCCCCGTCCCTGGGATTCTCCAGGCAAGAGCACTGGAGTGGGTTGCCATTTCCTTCTCCAATGCATGAAAGTGAAAAGTGAAAGTGAAGTCGCTCAGTCGTGTCTGACTCTTCGAGACCCCATGGACTGCAGGCTACCAGGCTCCTCCGTCCATGGGATTTTCCAGGCAAGAGTACTGGAGTGGGGTCATAAAA
Source organism: Ovis canadensis (assembly GCF_042477335.2). Lineage (NCBI taxonomy): Eukaryota > Metazoa > Chordata > Mammalia > Artiodactyla > Bovidae > Ovis > Ovis canadensis. Next base: position 68,934,214 of record NC_091727.1, read on the forward strand.
AGAATGACAAAAGGGGGCCTGTCTCCAAGAAGCTCATGTTCTCATCAGAGCAATAGATGTTCAATGACATAAGTACAATAACAGAAGTATAGCAAGCTTTTGTACATTTATAGATTTGATAAATTTGATAAATACCTGCTGTTCAAAGATTCCCAAGTAACTCAATGGTATAGAACCCACCTGCCAATGCAGGAGACGTAGGAGACCCGGGTTCCATCCCTGGGTTGGGAAGATCCCCTAGAGGAAGAAATGGCAACCCAATCCAGTTTTCTTGCCTGAAAAATCCCATGAACAGAGGAACCTGGTGGACTACAGTCCATGGGCTCGCAAAGAGTTGGACACAACTGAGCACCCAGGCAGGTTCAAAGATTTATGAAGATCTGTGACCTGAAGAAATTTGTAATTTTGCTAAGACTCATGTTGCTCTCTATTCTTATTCATAGTTACATATGCAGTAAATTTCCTGAACTGATAAGAACTCTGTTGTTTCTTTTCAGATTGTCACATTCATGGTTGATACTACTAAATAAATGATGTAATGAAATACAGCTCATATCAATTACAATATTTATTTTTTAATAGCCTGATTAGACTTGTGCCCTAAGGTTCTAATATATATTTTCAAATATTTTTCCATCTTTCTGAGATATAACTGACAAAAGTATAGGGACTTCCCTGGTGGTCCAGTGGTCAAGACATGGTGCTTCCACTACAGGTTTGATCCTGGTTGGGGAACTAAGATCACATATGTTGACTGCATATATATATATATATATATATATATATATATATATATATGATTTGATATACATATACATTGTGAAATGATTGCCATAATCAAGCTAATTAACACATCCATCACCTCACAGTTACCATTGTTGACAATTATTTTTTATTGAGTATTTTGACATACAATAAACATTGTGTAATTTAAGGTGTGCATCATGTTGATTGGCAGTACTATTGCTATTGTACCCTTAGCTAACATCTGTATGACATCACATAATGCAAATATGTACATTTAAACAACTTTTGTCTCATTTTCCCACCCCAACACCTGCAGCTCCTGGTAATAATATGTTTTTTTAAAAATTTCACATGTAAGAGATATCATACAGTATATGTCTTTCTCTTTCTGACATCTCATTTAGCATAATGTCCTTAAAGTGCATCCATATTTTTGCAAATGGCAGAATTTCCTTTTTTCTCATGACTCAATAGTATTTTATATGTATACTAGCAATTGTGAATAATGCTGAAATAAACATGGGAGAATATATGTTTTCTCAGTAACCTTTTTCATTTCCTGTGGATATATACCCAGAAGTGGGATTACTGGAACATGTGGTTGTTCTATGTTTAATTTTTTGAGGAACCTCCATAGGGTTCTCCATAGTGGCTGAAACAGTTTACAGTTCCACCAACAGTGCACAAACAGTTGTTACCTCTTATCTCATTGATGATAATCATTTAACAGGTGATATGTCATTGTGGTTTTGATTTGCATTTCCCTGATAATTAGTTATATTGAACACCTTTCACATACCTTTTGGCAATCTGTATATCATCCTCAGAAAAATGACTATTCAGGTAGTACTTTGTCCATTTTCAAATCAAATTGTTTATTTTATGCTATTTAATTAGCTGTATAAGTTCCTTATATATTATGGAGAACCTCTTATCAGAAATATGATTTGCAAATATTTTTCCCATTCTGTGGGTTGCTGTTTAATTTTGTGGATTGTGTGCTGTGCAAAAGCTTTTTAGTCTG